>NC_069510.1:155330265-155375265 GCF_027579735.1 Bombina bombina | reverse complement strand
AGAGGTCTTCCATCCAATTGAAGTCTTCATCCAAGCGGCGTCTTCAATCTTCATCCATCCGGAGCGGAGCAGAGCCATCTTCAGACGAGCCAACGCGGAGCCATCCTCTTCTTCCCGACGACTAACGACGAATGACAGTACCTTTAAGTGACGTCATCCAAGATGGCGTCCCTTCAATTCCGATTGGCTGATAGGATTCTATCAGCCAATCGGAATTAAGGTAGGAAAAATCTGATTGGCTGATTTAATCAGCCAATCAGATTGAAGTTCAATCCGCTTTGGCTGATCCAATCTATTGGCTGTTCCGATCAGCCAATAGAATGCGAGCTCAATCTGATTGGCTGATTGGATCAGCCAATCGGATTGAACTTCAATCTGATTGGCTGATTGAATCAGCCAATCAGATTTTTCCTACCTTAATTCCGATTGGCTGATAGAATCCTATCAGCCAATCGGAATTGAAGGGACGCCATCTTGGATGACGTCACTTAAAGGTACCGTCATTCGTCGTTAGTCATCGGGAAGAAGAGGATGGCTCCGTGTCAGCTCGTCTGAAGATGGCTCCGCTCCGGATGGATGAAGATTGAAGACGCCGCTTGGATGAAAACTTCAATCAGATGGAAGACCTCTTCAGCGCCCCTTGGATGATGACTTCAATTGGATAGAAGACTTCTTCAGCGCCCCTTGGATGATGACTTCTGCCGTTCCGGATCTCTTCTTCAGTTCCATCGGTGGGTCGGCTGGCTGAAGACGGCTAAAGGTAGGTAGGTAGATCTTCAGGGGGGTAGTGTTAGGTTTATTTAAGGGGGTTTGGGTTAGAGTAGGGGTATGTGGGTGGTGGGTTTTAATGTTGGGGGGGGTTGTATTTTTATTTTACAGGCAAAAGAGCTGTTTTCTTTGGGGCATGCCCCGCAAAAGGCCCTTTTAAGGGCTGGTAAGGTAATAGAGCTGGTAACTTTTTAATGTAGAATAGGTAGGGCATTTTTTTATTTTGGGGGGCTTTGTTATTTTATTAGGGGGCTTAGATTAGGTATAAGTAGCTTAAAATTGTTGTAATATTTTTGAAATGTTTGTAAATTATTTTTTTTATTTTTTGTAACTTAGCTTTTTTATGTTTTGTACTTTAGTTAGTTTATTTAATTGAAATTAATTGTAGTTATTTGTAGCTAATTTTTTAATTAATTTAATGATAGTGTAGTGTTAGGTTTAATTGTAGCTTAGGTTAGGATTTATTTTACAGGTAATTTTGTATTTCTTTTAGCTAGGTAGTTATTAAATAGTTAATAACTATTTAATAACTATTCTAACTAGCTAAGATAAATACAAAGTTACCTGTAAAATAAATATAAATCCTAAAATAGCTACAATGTAATTATTAATTACATTGTAGCTATCTTAGGGTTTATTTTACAGGTAAGTATTTAGTTTTAAATAGGAATAATTTATTTAATTATAGTGTAGTGTTAGGTGTAATTGTAACTTAGGTTAGGATTTATTTTACAGGTAAATTTCTCTTTATTTTAACTAGGTAGCTATTAAATAGTTAATAACTATTTAATAGCTATTGTACCTAGTTAAAATAAATTGAAAGTTGCCTGTAAAATAAAAATAAATCCTAAGATAGCTACAATATAATTATTATTTATATTGTAGCTATATTAGGGTTTATTTTAAAGGTAAGTATTTAGTTTTAAATAGGATTAATTTAGTTAATAAGAGCAATATTATTTAGATTTATTTAATTAATATTTAAGTTAGGGGGTGTTAGGGTTAGTGTTAGACTTAGGTTTAGGGGTTAATAATTTTATTACAGTGGTGGCGTTGTAGGGGGGGCAGGATAGGGGTTAATAACTTTATTATAGGTGGCGACGGTGTAGGTGGGGCAGGATAGGGGTTAATAGGTATTATGTAGGTGGCGGCGGGGTCCGGGAGCAGCGGTTTAGGGGTTAATACATATATTATAGTTGCGGCGGGGACCGGGAGCGGCAGTTTAGGGGTTAATACATATATTAGAGTTGTGGCGAGGACCGGGAGTGGCGGTTTAGGGGTTAATCAGTTTATTATAGTGGCGGTGGGCTCCGGGAGCGGCGGTTTAGGGGGTAATACATTTATTTAGTTGCGGCAGTGTAGGGGGGACAGATTAGGGGTGTTTAGACTCGGGGTACATGTTAGGGTGTTAGGTGTAGACAGCTCCCATAGGAATCAATGGGATGTCTGTCAGCAGCGAACATGAACTTTCACTATGGTCAGACTCCCATTGATTCCTATGGGATGCGCCACCTCCAGGGCGGCGGTTTGAAAACCAGGTATGCTGGGCCGGAAAAGTGCCGAGCGTACCTGCTAGTCATTTGATAACTTACAAAAGTAGTCAGATTGTGCCGAACTTGTGTGCGGAACATCTGTAGTGACGTAAGAATCGATCTGTGTCGGACTGAGTCCGGCGGATCGAAGCTTACGTCACTATATTCTACTTTTGCCGGTGTCTAGGGCTTGATAACTAAGGCGAATCAGCCTCGCCACAAATACGCTGCGGAATTCCAGCGTATTTGTGGTTGATGGCTTCATAACTAGGGGCCATACTCTCATACACACAAACACATATACACACTCTCAAACACACACAAACACACATAAACACATATACATACTCTCAAACACACACAAACACACATAAACACATATACACACTCTCATACACACATACAAACACACTCTCATACAAACACACAAACACATATACACATGCTCATACACACACACACAAACACATATACACATGTTCATACACACACAAACACATAAACACACTCTCATACACACACAAACACATATACACACTCACACTCACACACACATATACACACTCTCATGCACACACAAACACATATACACACTCTCATGCACACACATACAAATAAATACACTCTCATACACACACACACAAACACATATACACACGCTCATACACACACAAACACATAAACACACTCTCATACACACAAACACATATACACACTCCCACACACACACACACACACACAAACACATAAACACACTGTCATACACACATAAACACATATACACACTCTCATACAAACACACAAACACACATACACTCTCATACACACACACAAACACATATACACACTCTCATACACACACAAAAACACATACTCTCTCATACACACACACAAACTCATATACACACTCCCATACACACACAAAAACACATACTCTCTCATACACACACATAAACACACATACTCTCTCATACACACACACAAACACATATACACAGTCTTATACACACACACACACATACAAACACATATACACACTCTCATACACGCACAAACTCAAATACACACTCTCATACACACATACACACTCTCATACATACACACAAACACATATACACACGCTTATACACTCAAACACACATACACACTCTCATACACACACATACACAAACACATATACACACTCTCATACACACACAAACACATATACACACTCTCATACACACACAAACAAATAAATGCACTCTCATACACACACAAACACATATACACTCTTACATACACACAAACACATATACACACGCTCATACACACACAAACACATAACACACTCTCATACACACAAACACATATACACACTCTCATACACACACAAACAAATATACACACTCTCATACACACACAAACAAATAAATGCACTTTCATACACACACACAAACACACATACTCTCTCATACACACACAAACACACTCTTATACACACACAAAAACACATATACACACTCTCATACACACACACACACAAACACATATGCACACTCTCATACAAACACACATACTCTCTCATACACACACACAAACACATATACACACACACAAACACACACACTCTGTTATACATACACAAACACACAAATACACTCTCATACACACACACTCTCATACGCAAACACACTCTCATACACACAAACACACACACAAACACATATGCACACTCTCATACAAACACACATACTCTCTCATACACACACAAACACATATACACACACACAAACACACACACTCTGTTATACATACACAAACACACTCTCATACACACACACTCTCATACGCAAACACGCAAACACACTCTCATACACACAAACACACACATTCTCTCATACATACACACAAACACACTCTCATACACAAACACAGACACATATACATATGTTACGGTACCAACAGGATACCAAGGTTAATACCAGATGAACAATGTCCTGCATAGGGAATCAGCAATTCACAACCAAGCCAGTTTTCAGGTTTAAAACAGAATGACATTTATTAAAGGCTAGATGCCTAGTATTTATACAGGTTTGACACCCCCCCAGATGGGGGTTGAAAGACTGTTGTACATTACATGGAGGGAACAAGCCCTTTGACATGATACAATAGAATTATATTACTTAAACACTTCAACCACAAGACACTCTTGGCTCTTCTTATCACTTAGGCGTTTTCTCTCTGGATGTGATCAAACAATAGAATGCTTAGCACTAATTAGATTATAGCTGGAGCCAGCAACTCTGTCTTTAGAAATTAGTTTCTTAGCTAAACACAATTAACTCCTTCAGTCCTGACAGAAGGGTCTGTCACATATCTCCCCCGTTGTGGAACACTCCGGCAGACCCGGCTTGACCCTTTGGCGGGTCAACCTGGGGATGACCGGACTAGGAGGTGGTAGGCATGTCAGTTTGCCAGGACAATCCATCTGTATTCCCGTTATGAGAGAGAATTCCTGTCCATACAAAGAAGGGTTCAACTTCCTCAGTGCCCAGACTAGGGCTAAACAGTCCTTCAAAATCCCATCAGCTTCTTTACGAGTTTTCTGTACCTGCTCTTTATAGGTATCCACAATCCCTTCATACTGACATAGGGTGCCCTTGAGTTGCTGCACCTCACTATGAGCCAGCGTCAGCTTCTCCTCAAGTGTCGCTAAGTTTGTCTTTAAGGTTTCATGTCCCACTCTCAAGCTGGTGTTTTCTGCAGTCTGTCGGTGCAGCTTGTCTAGCAGAGATTCACGTTCTAAACGTGCTTTTTCCTCTGCGCTCCTCTTCTCCTTCATCAGCGCATTGTAACGGGACCTCCACATATCAATAGCGGATAGAGATTTACTGAGCTCAGCGTCCTGGGGCTTAGCAGCAGGTGGGTCAGTCTCTGCTGCACGGATCTGGGCACGGGTAGTCACAGAGTTAACATCAGCGGGACCCATAGGAGCGTAGGCAGAAACAAGGGGGGCCAAGTCATTTCCAAGAAGAACATCAGCAGGTAAGTCCTTCTTGACCCCCACATTCACAGGTCTAGCGCCCACTACCCAATCCAAATGTACCCTGGCAACAGGTAGGCTGAACACATCGCCCCTTGCTACCCTCACAGCCACAGTGTCTCCAGTGTACTGTTTCTCAGACACCAAGTTCTTTTGAAGCAAGGTCATGGTAGCACCAGTATCCCGTAGACCACTGACCTTCTTCCCATTCACTTTAACTAGTTGCCGGTTATTCCGGTGGGCAGCTTGCACAAGGTCTGCCTCATGTAGGATGCTCCAGCATTCTTGCGCCTCTACGTAGCGGGCCGCAGGCTGAGGATTACGTGGGATTCCGCCGGCAGGTCTTCTCCAGGACTGCGCTTGGTTCGCTGCGTTTAGGGGACACTCTGGTCTTTTGTGCCCTAGTTGCTTACATCCAAAGCATCGAATCGGTTGTGAGTAGCCCCGCAAATTGAACAGGGCTCTCTGAGGGTAGTTCATGGCCGGAGGCCGTGTGGTATAGCGGTGCGCTGGGGTTTGGTAACTGGCAGCTGCTGGGGTGACTGGGGGTCTGTACTCCACTCTAGCAGGGGGCTTAGTGGTAGCAGTGTCCAGTTTGTGGGCATCCGTATACTCATCTGCCAAGCGAGCCGCTTCCTGCAGGGTGGAGGGTTTACGGTCCCAAACCCACTCTCGAACTCCTGTGGGTAACTTGTCGAAGCAATGTTCCAACAGGAATAGCTGCAGCACCTCTTCCCCAGATATGGCTTGGCACCCCGCTATCCAGTGAGCTGCTGTGCGGTGCACCTTACATGCCCACTCAAGGTAGGAATCTCCAGCTAATTTAACAGTGTCTCTGAACCGCCTCCGGTATGCCTCCGGTGTAACCGCATACCTGGAGAGCAGAGCCTCTTTTACCGTATTATAATCCCTGACTTCCTCATCTGGAATGGCCCGAAAAGCCTCTCTGGCCCGGCCGGATAATTTTCCAGATAATATCGTGACCCAGTCCTCTGCGGGTACCTTGTGTAGTGCACATTGCCTCTCAAAATCCGCAAGGTACCCATCAATCTCTCCTTCTGTTTCCAGGAAGTTTTTAAAAGCTGCAAAATGTACTTTTCTCTTTTCCATCTTAGTCAGTATTGTAATAATCCCCCTCTTCCTGAGGTTACTGGCTTGTGTAGTTGCTCTTCTGGGCGATAAGGTTCATTCCGTCGCTTGCCACCAATTGTTACGGTACCAACAGGATACCAAGGTTAATACCAGATGAACAATGTCCTGCATAGGGAATCAGCAATTCACAACCAAGCCAGTTTTCAGGTTTAAAACAGAATGACATTTATTAAAGGCTAGATGCCTAGTATTTATACAGGTTTGACACCCCCCCAGATGGGGGTTGAAAGACTGTTGTACATTACATGGAGGGAACAAGCCCTTTGACATGATACAATAGAGTTATATTACTTAAACACTTCAACCACAAGACACTCTTGGCTCTTCTTATCACTTAGGCGTTTTCTCTCTGGAGGTGATCAAACAATAGAATGCTTAGCACTAATTAGATTATAGCTGGAGCCAGCAACTCTGTCTTTAGAAATTAGTTTCTTAGCTAAACACAATTAACTCCTTCAGTCCTGACAGAAGGGTCTGTCACAACATACTCTCATACACACACACAAACACATAGACACACTCTTATACACAAACACATAAACACACTCTCATACACAAACGCATATACATACTCTCATACACATACACACAAACACATAAATACACTCTCATATACACACACAAACACATATACACACGCTCATACATACACACAAACATACATATACACTCTCATACACAAACACATACTCTCATACACACACAAACACATATACACACTCTCAAACACGCACAAACACACACATAAACAGATATACATACTCTCATACACACACAAACACATATACATACTATCATACACACACAAACACAAATACACACTCTCATACACACATAAAAACACACATACACACTCTCATACACACACACAAACACATATACACACTCCCACACACAAACACATAAACACACTCTCATACACACATACACACATATACACACTCTCATACACACACACAAACACATATACACACACTCATACACACACAAACACATATACACATACTCATACACACACAAACACATAAACACACTCTCATACACACAAACACATATACACACTCCCACACACAAACACATAAACACATTCTCATACACACATACACACATATACACACTCTCATACAAACACACAAACACATATACACACTCATACACAAACACAAACACATATACACACTCTCATACACACACAAACACATATACACACTATCATACACAAACACAAACACATAAACACACTCTCATACAAACACATATACACACTCTCATACACACAAAAACACATATACACTCTCATACACAGACAAACACATATACACACTCTCATACACACACAAACACATATACACACTCTCCTACACACACAAACACATATACACACACTCATACGCACACAAACTCATATACACACTCTCATACACACACACAAACACATATACACACTCTCATAAAACACACACACAAACACATATACACACTCTCATACACACACAAACACATATACACACTTTAAAGTGGGTAAAATCATAGCTAAAGTCCCACCTGGGAGCCACAGAAAACTGCTGGTCCTGAATAGAAAACAGGTGGTGAGCCAACTAGGCAATCAAACAGGTGGTGAACCAACTAGCCAATCAAAAGCTATGTTCAGCTGTTGAGCTGAGAGCACTTTACCTATGTATTTAATCCCGAGTAGTGCGAAAGTGCATCACGAATAAATAATTTTATTTACATTTTTACAAGATCATCTGAGTGCTATATTTTCTTCATATGCTCTTAGTAAAAGCACTCTGTAAACAAGTAAAGAGATTGATTCTTTTATTCTTTTAATTCTTCAATATACATTTCATTCAATCTGATATATATGTATTTTTCTTGGATTAAATAAATGGATTGGTATTCAGGGTTAAAAAATGAGCTATTACATTCTACCATTTCTAATCTTATAAATGGAATAGGGATGCTAAATACTCTTATATATGTATGTGACATTTCCTGCTGACAAGGAGAGTATAAAACACAGCACATAATCTCCAGTGATTTATGGACTGCCCGAGGAGACCTACATTATAGGATCTGAGTATGGATAGATATTGTGCATAGTAAGAAATGCCATGAGTTATTGCTATAGAATATATTCATGTGCCATAGAATAGAGAGAAATAGACACACACATTCCACATCCACAGGGAATCAGGAACTAGATTACGAGTTGTGCGTTAGGGTTAAAAAGCAGCGTTGAGAGGTCCCAACGCTGCTTTATAACGCCCGCTGGTATTACGAGTCTTGAAATCCCAGGCTCACCGCTCACTTTTTTGGTCAGACTTGGAAATACAGCAAATATACTTACGTAAATTGCGTATCCTATATTTTCAATGGGACTTGCATAGCGCCGGTATTACGAGTCTGACAAAAAGTGAGCGGTAGACCCTCTCCTGTCAAGAATGGTACCACATTTTAAAGTCAGTAGTTAAGAGTTTTACACTACAATGCCGTAGCATAAAACTCTTAACTAAAGTGCTAAAAAGTACACTAACACCTATAAACTACCTATTAACCCCTAAACCGAGGCCCTCCCGCATTGGAAACACTAAAAGAAAATTATTAACCTCTAATCTGCCGCTCCGGACATCGCCGCCACTATAATAAACATATTAACCCCTAAACCGCCGCACTCCCGCATCGCAAACACTGGTTAAATATTATTAACCCCTAATCTTCTGCCCTAGCCGCCACCTACCTACATTTATTAACCCCTAATCTGCTGCCCACAACGTCGCTGCCACTATATTAAATGTATTAACCCCTAAACCTAAGTCTAACCCTAACTCTAACACCCCTAACTTAAAAATAATTTAAATAAATCTAAATAAAATTACTACAATTAACTAAATTATTCCTATTTAAAACTAAATGCTTACCTATAAAATAAACCATAAGATAGCTACAATATAACTAATAGGTACATTGTAGCTATCTTAGGGTTTATTTTTATTTTACAGGCAACTTTCTTTTTATTTTAACTAAGTAGAATAGTTATTAAATAGTTATTAACTTACCTGTAAAATAAAACCTAACCTAAATTACAATTATACCTAACACTACACTATAATTAAATTAATTACCTAAATTAAATACAATTAAATAAAATTATCTAAAGTACGAACCCCCCCCCACTAAATTACAGAAAATAATAAAATAATTACAAGATTTTTAAACTAATTACACCTACTCTAATTCCCCTAACAAAATTAAAAAGCCCCCCAAAATAAAAAAAAAAGCCAGACCCTACACTAAATTACAAATAGCCCTTAAAAGGGCCTTTTGCGGGTCATTGCCCCAAAGTAATCAGCTCTTTTACCTGTAAAACAAAAGTACAAATACCCCCCCAACATTAAAACCCACCACCCACACAACCAACCCTACTCTAAAACCCACCCAATTCCCCCTTAAAAAACCTAACACTAACCCCCTGAAGATCACCCTACCGGGAGACGTCTTCACCCAACCGGGCAGAAGTGGTCCTCCAGTTGGGCAGAAGTCTTCATCCAAGCCGGGCAGAGAGGTCCTCCAGACGGGCAGAAGTCTTCATCCAGACGGCATCTTCTATCTTCATCCATCCGGCGCGGAGCGGGTCCATCTTCAAGACATCTGACGCGGAGCATCCTCTTCATCTGGAGTCTTCTTACTAAATGACGGTACCTTTAAGTGACGTCATCCAAGATGGTGTCCCTTCAATTCCGATTGGCTGATAGAATTCTATCAGCCAATCAGAATTAAGGTAGAAAAAATCCTATTGGCTGATATAATCAGCCAATAGGATTGAGCTGGCATTCTATTGGCTGATTGGAACAGCCAATAGAATGCCAGCTCAATCCTATTGGCTGATTGCATCAGCCAATAGGATTTTTTCTACCTTAATTCCGATTGGCTGATAGAATTCTATCAGCCAATCGGAATTGAAGGGACGCCACTTGGATGACGTCACTTAAAGGTACTGTCATTTAGTAAGAAGACTCCGGATTAAGAGGATTCTCCGCGTCGGATGTCTTGACAATAGACCTGCTCCGTGCCGGATGGATGAAGATAGAAGATGCCGTCTGAATGAAGACTTCTGCCCGTCTGGAGGACAACTTCTGCCCGGCTTGGATGAAGACTTCTGCCCGTATGGAGGACCACTTCTGCCCAGTTGGGTGAAGAAGTCTCACGGTAGGATGATCTTCAAGGGGTTAGTGTTAGTTTTTTTTTTAGGGGGGATTGGGTGGGTTTTAGAGTAGGGTTGGTTGTGTGGGTGGTGGGTTTTAATGTTGGGGGGAATTTGTACTTTTGTTTTACAGGTAAAAGAGCTGATTACTTTGGGGCAATGCCCCGAAAACGGCCCTTTTAAGGGCTATTTGTAATTTAGTGTAGGGTAGGGCTTTTTGATTTGGGGGATTTTTTTATTTTGTTAGGGGGATTAGATTAGGTGTAATTAGTTTAAAAATCTTGTAATTATTTTATTATTTTCTGTAATTTAGTGTTTTTTTTCTGTACTTTAGATCATTTTATTTAATTGTAATTAAATGCATTTAATTTAGTTAATTTATTTAATTATAGTGTATTGTTAGGTGTTAGTGTAACTTAGGTTAGGTTTTATTTTACAGGTAAATGTGTCTTTATTTTAACTAGGTAGTTATTAAATAGTTAATAACTATTTAATAACTATTCTACCTAGTTAAAATAAATACAAAGTTGCCTGTAAAATAAAAATAAGACCTAAGATAGCTACAATGTAACTAATAGTTACATTGTAGCTAGTTTAGGGTTTATTTTATAGGTAAGTATTTAGTTTTAAATAGGAATTATTTAGGTAATAATAGTCATTTTATTTAGATTTATTTAAATTATATTTAAGTTAGGGGGGTTAGGGTTAGACTTGGGTTTAGGGGTAAATAACTGTATTATAGTGGTGGCGACGTTGTGGGCGGCAGATTAGGGGTTAATAAATGTAGTTAGGTTGCAGCGACATTGGGGGCGGCAGATTAGGGGTTAATAAATATAATGTAGGGTTCGGCGATGTTGGGGGCAGCAGATTAGGAGTTAATAACTATAATGTAGGTGGCGGCGGTGTCCGTAGCAGCAGATTAGGGGTTAATAATATAATGTAGGTGTCGGCGATGCCGGGGGGTGGCAGATTAGGGGTTAATAAGTGTAAGATTAGGGGTGTTTAGACTCCGGGTGATGTTAGGGTGTTAGGTGTAGACATAAATGTATTTCCCCATAGTAATCAATGGGGCTGCGTTAGGAGCGTTACGCTGCTATTTTGCAGGTGGTAGGTTTTTTTCCCCGCGGCTCTCCCCCATTGATTCCTATGGGGAAATCGTGCACAAGCACATTTTACCAGATCACTGCTAACGTAAGCAGCGCTGGTATTGAGGTGAGATATGGAGCTAAATTTTGCTCTTCACTCACTTTTTTGCGGTTAACGCCGGGTTTGTAAAAACCCGTAATACCAGTGCTGTCTGTAAGTGAGTGGTGAGCATAAACTGCTCGTTAGCACCGCAACCCTCCTAACGCAAAACTCGTAATCTAGGTGTATGTTTCTATAAAGAAAGGTTCTTGCCTTGACCATTCTAACCATTAAGTTACACTAAGGCATCTGCATTCTGCACACGCAAGAAATTGAGCAAACGTAAGCAGGTTATTGAGGCAAAACCCACATTATATCAGGAGTCCCAGCAATAATATAACGATTCGGGAACTTAGAAATTCAATTTGTAGGAAAAAGAGAAATTAAAATGTAGTGAAATTAGATAATTATTGCTAGAACTTCATAAAATTTGAAATGCAACAAATATAAACAGAATCTGTGCATCTGTTCTCTTGGCTTGTGAACAATATAGCTTCTTTCATATAGGTACCTGCAGTTCCTTGCCTTGTCTGTATGTCTGCTTCCTATAGGTACCTGCAGTTCCTTGCCTTGCCTGTATGTCTGCTTGTTATAGGTACCTGCAGTTCCTTGCCTTGCTTGTATGTCTGCTTCCTATAGGCACCTGCAGTTCCTTGCCTTGTCTGTATGTTTGCTTCCTATAGGTACCTGCAGTTCCTTGCCTTGCCTATATGTCTGCTTCCTATAGGTACCTGCAGTTCCTTGCCTTGCCTGTATGCCTGCTTCCTATAGGTACCTGCAGTTCCTTGCCTTGCCTGTATGTCTGCTTCCTATAGGTACCTGCAGTTCCTTGCCTTGTCTGTATGTTTGCTTCCTATAGGTACCTGCAGTTCCTTGCCTTGCGTGTATGTCTGCTTCCTATAGGTACCTGCAGTTCCTTGCCTTGCCTGTATGTCTGCTTCCTATAGGTATCTGCAGTTCCTTGCCTTGTCTGTATGTTTGTTTCCTATAGGTACCTGCAGTTCCTTGCCTTGCCTATATGTCTGCTTCTTATAGGTACCTGCAGTTCCTTGCCTTGCCTGTATGTCTGCTTCCTATAGGTACCTGCAGTTCATTGCCTTGCCTGTATGTCTACTTCCTATAGGTACCTGCAGTTCCTTGCCTTGTCTGTATGTTTGCTTCCTATAGGTACCTGCAGTTCCTTGCCTTGCCTATATGTCTGCTTCCTATAGGTACCTGCAGTTCCTGGCCTTGCCTGTATGTCTGCTTCCTATTGGTACCTGCAGTTCCTTGCCTTGCCTGTATGTCTGCTTCCTATAGGTACCTCCAATTCCTTGCCTTGCCTGTATGTTTGCTTCCTATAGGTACCTGCAGTTCCTTGCCTTGCCTATATGTCTGCTTCCTATAGGTACCTGCAGTTCCTGGCCTTGTCTGTATGTTTGCTTCCTATAGTTACCTGTAGTTCCTTGCCTTGCCTGTATGTCTGCTTCTTATAGGTACCTGCAATTCCTTGCCTTGCCTGTATGTTTGCTTCCTATAGGTACCTGCAGTTCCTTGCCTTGCCTATATGTCTGCTTCCTATAGGTACCTGCAGTTCCTTGTCTTGCCTTTGTGTCTGCTTCCTATAGGTACCTGCAATTCATTGCCTTTTCTGTATGTCTGCTTCCTATAGGTACCTGCAGTTCCTTGCCTTGTCTGTATGTTTGCTTCCTATAGGTACCTGCAGTTCCTTGCCTTGCCTATATGTCTGCTTCCTATAGGTACCTGCAGTTCCTGGCCTTGCCTGTATGTCTTCTTCCTATTGGTACCTGCAGTTCCTTGCCTTGCCTGTATGTCTGCTTCCTATAGGTACCTGCAATTCCTTGCCTTGCCTGTATGTTTGCTTCCTATAGGTACCTGCAGTTCCTTGCCTTGCCTATATGTCTGCTTCCTATAGGTACCTGCAGTTCCTTGTCTTGCCTTTGTGTCTGCTTCCTATAGGTACCTGCAGTTCATTGCCTTGCCTGTATGTCTGCTTCCTATAGGTACCTGCAGTTCCTTGCCTTGTCTGTATGTTTGCTTCCTATAGGTACCTGCAGTTCCTTGCCTTGTCTGTATGTTTGCTTCCTATAGGTACCTGCAGTTCATTGCCTTTTCTGTATGTCTGCTTCCTATAGGTACCTGCAGTTCCTTGCCTTGTCTGTATGTTTGCTTCCTATAGGTACCTGCAGTTCATTGCCTTGCCTGTATGTCTGCTTCCTATAGGTACCTGCAGTTCCTTGCCTTGTCTGTATGTTTGCTTCCTATAGGTACCTGCAGTTCCTTGCCTTGCCTATATGTCTGCTTCCTATAGGTACCTGCAGTTCCTTGCCTTGTCTGTATGTTTGCTTCCTATAGGTACCTGCAGTTCCTTGCCTTGCCTATATGTCTGCTTCCTATAGGTACCTGCAGTTCCTTGCCTTGTCTGTATGTTTGCTTCCTATAGTTACCTGTAGTTCCTTGCCTTGCCTGTATGTCTGCTTCTTATAGGTACCTGCAGTTCCTTGCCTTGCCTGTATGTCTGCTTCCTATAGGTACCTGCAGTTCCTTGCCTTGCCTATATGCCTGCTTCCTATAGGCACCTGCAGTTCCTGACTTTGCCTGTATGTCTTCTTCCTATAGGCACCTGCAGTTCCTGGCCTTGCCTGTATGTCTGCTTCCTATAGGTACCTGCAGTCCCTTGCCTTGCCTGTATGTCTGCTTCCTATAAGTACCTGCAGTTCCTTGCTTTGCTTGTATGTCTGCTTCCTATAAGCACCTGCAGTTCCTTGCCTGTATGTCTGCTTCCTATAGGCACCTGCAGTTCCTTGCCTTGCCTGTATGTCTGCTTCCTATAGGTGCCTGCAGTTCCTTGCCTTGTCTGTATGTCTGCTTCCTATAGGCACCTGCAGTTCCTTGCCTTGCCTGTATGTCTGCTTCCTATAGGTGCCTGCAGTTCCTTGCCTTGCCTGTATGTCTGCTTCCTATAGGCACCTGCAGTTCCTTGCCTTGCCTGTATGTCTGCTTCCTATAGGTATCTGCAGTTCCTTGCCTTGTCTGTATGTTTGCTTCCTATAGGTACCTGCAGTTCCTTGCCTTGCCTATATGTCTGCTTCCTATACATACCTGCAGTTCCTGGCCTTGCCTGTATGTCTGCTTCCTATTGGTACCTGCAGTTCCTTGCCTTGCCTGTATGTCTGCTTCCTATAGGTACCTGCAGTTCCTTGCCTTATCTGTATGTTTTGCCTTATCTGTATGTTTGCTTCCTATAGGTACCTGCAGTTCCTTGCCTTGCCTATATGTCTGCTTCCTATAGGTACCTGCAGTTCCTTGCCTTGCCTGTGTGTCTGCTTCCTATAGGTACCTGCAATTCATTGCCTTGTCTGTATGTCTGCTTCATATAGGTACCTGCAGTTCCTTGCCTTGTCTGTATGTTTGCTTCCTATAGGTACCTGCAGTTCCTTGCCTTGCCTATATGTCTGCTTCCTATAGGTACCTGCAGTTCCTTGCCTTGTCTGTATGTTTGCTTCCTATAGTTACCTGCAGTTCCTTGCCTTGCCTATATGTCTGCTTCCTATAGGTACCTGCAGTTCATGGCCTTGCCTGTATGTCTGCTTCCTATAGGTATCTGCAGTTCCTTGCCTTGCCTGTATGTCTGCTTCCTATAGGTACCTGCAGTTCCTTGCCTTGCCTGTATGTCTGCTTCCTATAGGTACCTGCAGTTCCTTGTCTTGCCTATATGCCTGCTTCCTATAGGCACATGCAGTTCCTGGCCTTGCCTGTATGTCTGCTTCCTATAGGCACCTGCAGTTCCTTGCCTTGCCTGTATGTCTGCTTCCTATAGGTGCCTGCAGTTCCTTGCCTTGCCTGTATGTCTGTGTTACGGTTACCCTTAGTCTCGCTGAGAGATGGACCACTTTGTAGCCTGGATTCCTATTGCTGAAGAGGGGAGAAGCTGCTTTCCATAGTATTCTATATGAGTCTTGCAAATGTAGAATAATCCCCCTTAGCTGTAGTACAGCTAGGATACCCTTATGCCCACAAAAACGAGTCAACACTGCGATTGAGGGTCAACCAAGAACTCAGGACTGGGATGCCCAGCCTGCTTTTTATTGAGGTTACATGCACACAGGACACTCCCAGGGGGGGGAAGCATAAAATCCCCCATCACACATTTGGTACATTTAGATAGAGAGACAACGCCCTTTGACAGGCCACAATAGAATTACATTACTTCAGCAGATAACAAGTTACACACAAGAAAACAATGCAGTCCATCTTATCAACTAGCAGTCTGACTCCGGAGGTGATTAGACAATGGGAATGTTTATCACTAAACTTAATTAGAGCTGATGCCAGCAAACTTGTATTTAGAAAATAGCTTCTTAAAGCTGAACAAAGTTAACTCTTTCAGTTCTGACTGAAGGGTCTGTCACATAGCACTTAACGGTACCCAATGAAAACTAATGCTTCTGTAACAGTGCTCCCTTTCTGTGGAACACTCTGGCAGACACGGTCTGACCCCTTTTCGGGGCAGACTAAGGCTGTCCAGACCGCTGGTTATGTGGGGCTGAGGTCGGTTTGTCTGGACAACCCGTCAGCGTTGCCATTCTGTTTCCCAGGTCTGTAAGTAATGGTGAAATTGAAGGGTTGCAACGATACCTCCAACGTAATAGCCTGCCGTTATCTCCAGAGACCCAGTTCAGCCACACCAACGGGTTATGGTCGGTGACCAGAGTGAACTCCTGCCCATATAAATAGGGAGTCAATTTCTTTAATGCCCACACCAAAGCCAAACACTCCTTTTCGACCGCTGCATAGCTGACTTCGCGGGGCAGGAGCTTCCGGCTGATGTAGGCAACTGGATGCTCCCCTCCGTCTTCGCCTACTTGGCTGAGGACGGCTCCCAGCCCGAACATGGAAGCATCTGTATGGACGATAAAACGTTTGTTAAGGGCTGGGGCCGCCAAGACAGGAGCGTTAATTAGAGCCTTTTTGAGAGCCTGGAAAGCCGTTTCACAGTGGGGAGACCACAGGACCTGTCGAGGTAAGTTCTTCTTGGTCAAGTCAGTCAGGGGTTTGGCAAGTGTGCTGTAGTCTGGTACGAACCGTCTATAGTACCCTGCCGTGCCCAGGAAGGCTAGGACCTGAGTCTTAGTGATGGGGGTGGGACAATTGGTGACAGCTTCTATCTTGGCCGGCTCTGGTCGCTGCTTTCCACACCCCACCCGGTGACCCAGGTACTGTACCTCGGCCATCCCAAAGTGGCATTTCTCTGGCTTCAGAGTCAGGCCAGCAGCCCAGATCTGATCCAGAACCATTCCTACGTGAGCTAAGTGGTCCTCCCAGGACTCACTGTGGATTGCTATGTCGTCCAGGTAGGCACAAGCAAAACTCTGGAAGCCATCCAGGAGCCTATCCACCAAGCGCTGGAATGTAGCTGGGGCATTCTTCATCCCAAACGGCATTACCCTAAACTGATATAAGCCGAATGGGGTGACGAATGCCGACTTGGGGATAGCCTCCGGGGCCAGGGGAATCTGCCAGTAACCTTTGCAGAGGTCAATAGTGGTCAGGTAATTTCCCCTGGCGATACGATCGAGTAGCTCGTCTACCCTGGGCATAGGGTAAGCGTCCGTCACGGTCTTTTCATTGAGCCTCCGATAGTCTACGCAGAACCGGGTTGTCCCATCTTTCTTGGGCACCAAGACAACTGGGGAGGCCCAGGGACTATCGGAGGGCTCAATTACCCTGAGTTGGAGCATCTCATCGATCTCCTTCTTCATTCCTGTCCTAACTGCTTCAGGGATTCGGTACGGAGCCTGGCGCAAGGGAGCTTGTCCCGGAGTATCCACCTGGTGGGTGGTTAAAGTAGTGTACCCTGGCTTTGGGGAGAAGGTGAGGTGTTTGGACTGTAGGAGTTGGTTGAGCTGCTCCCTTTCAGTGGGGCTAAGTCGGTCTCCTATCTGAACCTGAGCCACTATAACTGTGGGGAGACTCTTTTCTAATAGGTCTGTAATGGGTAGACTGTCGGGGTCCTCCTGAGGGGAACAACATATGGCCGTCATGTTCTCTGGTCGCTCAAAATATTTCTTGAGCATGTTTACATGGAATGTCTTTCTAAGATTGTTGTCATGGCAGCTAGCTATCACATAAGTGGTGTCTCCCCTTTTCTCTACGATCTGGTAGGGGCCCTGCCAGGACGCCTGCAATTTGTCTGTCTTCACCGGCTTAAGTACTAACACCTTTTGTCCTATAGTGAAGATTCTCTTTCGGGCCCCCCGATCGTACCATACTTTCTGTCTTCTCTGGGCCGACTGGAGATTAGCCCGCACGGATTTGGCTAATTGCTCCATTCGGTCCCTGAGTTCCAGCACGTATGGCACAATGAGGACACCGTCAGTCTCCATCTCTCCCTCCCAGTGCTCCCGGATCAGGTTTAGGGGTCCCCGTACCTTTCTTCCGTAGAGCAACTCGAAGGGAGAGAACCCTGTCGTTTCCTGGGGCACCTCCGATAAGCAAATAGGAGGTGCGGCAGGAAGCGTTCCCAGTCTCGGTATTCCTGAGTGAATGTCTTGAGCATTTGCTTGAGGGTCCCATTGAACCTCTCACACAGCCTGTTCGTCTGGGGGTGGTATGGGGAGCTCAGGAGGGACTGAATTTTGCAAACCTGCCAGAGTTGTTGGGTCAATTCAGCCGTAAATTGGGTGCCTTGGTCGGATAGGATTTCTTTTGGAAATCCTACCCGGGAGAACACCTGTACTGGTGCATTCGCTACCGTATCCACTTATATGTTGGATAGGGCGACAGCCTCTGGGTACCTGGTAGCGTAGTCCACTACGGTAAGAATGTAGCGCTTACTGGAGGGACTAGGGGTAGCCAGTGGTCCCACTAGGTCAATAGCAACCCGGCTGAAGGGTTCCTCTACAATGGGCATATTTACTAGATGGGCTTTAGGGTGATCGCCTCGCCTTCCTACTCGTTGACACACATCGCAGGTGTTACAGTAAGTTCTAACGTCAGCGTGTACCCCTGGCCAAAAGAATGTGTGAGTAATGCGGTGTAGGGTACGGGTTACGGCTAGGTGGCCTGCTAAGGGGATGTCGTGGCCTATCTTGAGGATTTCTTGACGGTATTTGTGGGGCACTACCAGCTGTCGCCTACGCTGTCCCCTTTTCTCTGTCAAGCGGTATAGTTTCCCTTTTTCCCATAAGAATGTTTCGTTATCTGCCATGCCCCCTCTGGTCTCTGCTCGTTCCCGGTACTTTTGTAAGGTCGGGTCAGTCTTAGACTCTGTCTCGAAAGCATCTGGGGTGTCCCAGGGTATGGGGCCTAACATGTCAGGCAAGATCGGGGTAGGTCTTACCTGTGTCTCCCGCACTGGTGAGAGTTCTCGCTCCGTCCGGGCTTGGGCCCGTGTAGTCACTGGGTCCGCCTCATTGTTGCATACTGGAGCAAAGGCAGAAGTCATGGGGCCCAAATCGTTGCCCAGTAGTACTTCGGCAGGTAAATTATCCATTATGCCCACGTTCACAGCCCCCTTTCCCGCTCCCCAATCAAGATGCACTTTAGCTGTTGGAATTTTGTACACATCCCCCCCCGCCACTCTAACGGCCACAGTCTGTCCGGATCGCTTGTGCTCCGGCACCAAATGACTCTGTACCAGCGTGATAGTAGCCCCTGTGTCTCTCAATCCCTCGGTAGATCGCCCCTCGAGCCATACCCTCTGCCGATGGTGCTGGCGGTTATCTGAGGCAGCATATACAGGGTCCGCCTAGTGAAGCGGCCCCAAATATTCCTCCATAGGGGCCTCTTGGTTAACACAGAGGGCCCGGGCCGGACGATATGACCCAGAGGGGTAATTGTAATTCCTGGGAGTCTGGTGCGTATTAAGGGGGCAGCTAGCCATGAAATGCCCTGGTTGCTTGCATCGGTGGCAAGTCGGTCTGGGACGCTCAGAGCTGTTATTGGGTGGTCCTGAGTGTCGGGCGGGCCCTGCGGGCACCGGGGCTCGGAATTCAGCACGAGGGGGTGCACGGTAAACCTCTCTGGGTTCGACCCATGCTGGAGCTCGGTAGTTCGTGGGTTCGTGAAGACGGGAGTCATAATGTTCATTGGCCAATTTGGCTGCTTCTTCTAAGGTAGAAGGTCGCCTGTCTCGCAGCCATTCCTTCCCTTGCTGTTCCATGACATTATAAAAATGTTCTAAGAGAAACAATTGTAAAATTTCCTCACCAGTCACCGCTTTACTTCCGCTCATCCAGTGATTTGCCGCTCTCCGCATTCGGTGCGCCCATTCCATATGGGTATCGTTAGGCTTCTTTTTCGTGCCCCGAAACTGTCGGCGATACGTGCCCGGAGTTACCGCGTACCGTTGCAACAGTGTCTCCTTAACTAGCTCATACTGTGTCACTTCCTCAGCACCCAGAGTACGAAAGGCTTCCAGGGCTCGCCCGGATAGTTTCCCAGACAATATCATGGGCCACTCTCTGTTGGGAATCTGGTGCAGGGCACATTGCCTTTCGAAGTCCGCCAAATATTCATCAATCCCTGTCTCGCTCTCTAGGAAGGGTCGAAATGCTGCATAGGGTATCTTGGGCCTCCCAGCATTTTCGACAGGGATGATTACCTGCGGGGCTTCAGCATTGCGGTGTGCGTTCGCTAGGTTGAGTTCTTGGGCTCGAGTCTTTTGTATATCTTCGTCCGCTTCCACCATCAACTGCTGTACCAATTCCATGGAGGGGTTCGGCCCGTACAGTGAGAGCCTCTCCCGAACAATCCTGGTTTTTTCGTCACTAATCGTGGTCGGTGTTTCCGCCATTGTGAAGCTCTGATCCAGTTCGGTCAATTCTGCGATCAGCTCTCACCTCGGCCGGTTGCTGGCGTACCCCCCTCTGCTTTCAAGTAAATCCTTTAGGGTTGTACGCTTCAATTTTTCGTAAGCGCTCTCCATCCGTTCTGTACCTCTCCTAGGAAATCCTGGATAATCCCACCGCTGCCGCCAAATGTTACGGTTACCCTTAGTCTCGCTGAGAGATGGACCGCTTAGTAGCCTGGATTCCTATTGCTGAAGAGGGGAGAAGCTGCTTTCCATAGTATTCTATATGAGTCTTGCAAATGTAGAATAATCCCCCTTAGCTGTAGTACAGCTAGGATACCCTTCTGCCCACAAAAACGAGTCAACACTACGATTGAGGGTCAACCAAGAACTCAGGACTGGGATGCCAAGCCTGCTTTTTATTGAGGTTACATGCACACAGGACACTCCCAGGGGGGGAAGCATAAAATCCCCCATCACACATTTGGTACATTTAGATAGAGAGACAACGCCCTTTGACAGACCACAATAGAATTACATTACTTCAGCAGATAATAAGTTACACACAAGAAAACAATGCAGTCCATCTTATCAACTAGCAGTCTGACTCCGGAGGTGATTAGACAATGGGAATGTTTATCACTAAACTTAATTAGAGCTGATGCCAGCAAACTTGTATTTAGAAAATAGCTTCTTAAAGCTGAACAAAGTTAACTCTTTTAGTTCTGACCGAAGGGTCTGTCACATAGCACTTAACGGTACCCAATGAAAACTAATGCTTCTGTAACAGTCTGCTTCCTATAGGCACCTGCAGTTCCTTGCCTTGCCTGTATGTCTGCTTCCTATAGGTACCTGCAATTCCTTGCCTTGCCTGTATGTCTGCTTCCTATAGGACCCTGCAGTTCATTGCCTTGCCTTTATGCCTGCTTCCTATAGGCACCTGCAGTTCCTTGCCTTGCCTGTATGTCTGCTTCCTATAGGTATTTGCAGTTCCTTGCCTTGTCTGTATGGTTGCTTCCTATAGGTACCTGCAGTTCCTTGCCTTGCCTATATGTCTGCTTCTTATAGGTACCTGCAGTTCCTTGCCTTGCCTGTATGTCTGCTTCCTATAGGTACCTGCAATTCCTTGCCTTGCCTGTATGTCTGCTTCCTATAGGACCCTGCAGTTCATTGCCTTGCCTTTATGCCTGCTTCCTATAGGCACCTGCAGTTCCTTGCCTTGCCTGTATGTCTGCTTCCTATAGGTATTTGCAGTTCCTTGCCTTGTCTGTATGGTTGCTTCCTATAGGTACCTGCAGTTCCTTGCCTTGCCTATATGTCTGCTTCTTATAGGTACCTGCAGTTCCTTGCCTTGCCTGTATGTCTGCTTCCTATAGGTACCTGCAATTCCTTGCCTTGCCTGTATGTCTGCTTCCTATAGGACCCTGCAGTTCATTGCCTTGCCTTTATGCCTGCTTCCTATAGGCACCTGCAGTTCCTTGCCTTGCCTGTATGTCTGCTTCCTATAGGTATTTGCAGTTCCTTGCCTTGTCTGTATGGTTGCTTCCTATAGGTACCTGCAGTTCCTTGCCTTGCCTATATGTCTGCTTCCTATAGGTACCTGCAGTTCATTGCCTTGCCTGTATGTCTGCTTCCTATAGGTACCTGCAGTTCCTTGCCTTGTCTGTATGTTTGCTTCCTATAGGTACCTGCAGTTCCTTGCCTTGCCTATATGTCTGCTTCCTATAGGTACCTGCAGTTCATTGCCTTGCCTGTATGCCTGCTTCCTATTGGTACCTGCAGTTCCTTGCCTTGCCTGTATGTCTGCTTCCTAAAGGTACCTGCAGTTCCTTGCCTTGTCTGTATGTTTGCTTCCTATAGGTACCTGCAGTTCCTTGCCTTGCCTATATGTCTGCTTCCTATAGGTACCTGCAGTTCCTTGCCTTGCCTGTGTGCCTGCTTCCTATAGGTACCTGCAATTCATTGCCTTGTCTGTATGTCTGCTTCATATAGGTACCTGCAGTTCCTTGCCTTGTCTGTATGTTTGCTTCCTATAGGTACCTGCAGTTCCTTGCCTTGCCTGTATGTCTGCTTCCTATAGGTACCTGCAGTTCCTTGCCTTGTCTGTATGTTTGCTTCCTATAGTTACCTGCAGTTCCTTGCCTTGCCTATATGTCTGCTTCCTATAGGTACCTGCAGTTCATGGCCTTGCCTGTATGTCTGCTTCCTATAGGTATCTGCAGTTCCTTGCCTTGCCTGTATGTCTGCTTCCTATAGGTACCTGCAGTTCCTTGCCTTGCCTGTATGTCTGCTTCCTATAGGTACCTGTAGTTCCTTGCCTTGCCAATATGCCTGCTTCCTATAGGCACCTGCAGTTCCTGGCCTTGCCTGTATGTCTGCTTCCTATAGGCACCTGCAGTTCCTGGCCTTGCCTGTATGTCTGCTTCCTATAGGTACCTGCAGTTCCTTGCCTTGCCTGTATGTCTGCTTCCTATAAGTACCTGCAGTTCCTTGCCTCGCTTGTATGTCTGCTTCCTATAAGCACCTGCAGTTCCTTGCCTGTATGTCTGCTTCCTATAGGCACCTGCAGTCCCTTGCCTCGCTTGTATGTCTGCTTCCTATAGGTACCTGCAGTTCCTTTCCTCGCCTGTATGTCTGCTTCCTATAGGTGCCTGCAGTTCCTTGCCTTGCCTGTACGTCTGCTTCCAATAGGCACCTGCAGTTCCTTGCCTTGCCTTGCCTGTATGTCTGCTTCCTATAGGTGCCTGCAGTTCCTTGCCTTGCCTGTATGTCTGCTTCCTATAGGCACCTGCAGTTCCTTGCCTTGCCTGTATGTCTGCTTCCTATAGGTACCTGCAATTCCTTGCCTTGCCTGTATGTCTGCTTCCTATAAGACCCTGCAGTTCCTTGCCTTGCCTGTATGCCTGCTTCCTATAGGCACCTGCAGTTCCTTGCCTTGCCTGTATGTCTGCTTCCTATAGGACCCTGCAGTTCCTTGCCTTGCCTGTATGTCTGCTTCCTATAGGTACCTGCAGTCCCTTGCCTTGCCTGTATGCCTGCTTCCTATAGGCACCTGCAGTTCCTTGCCTTGTCTGTATACCTGCTTCCTATAGGCACCTGCAGTTCCTTGCCTTGCCTGTATGCCTGCTTCCTATAGGACCCTGCAGTTCCTTGCCTTGCCTGTATGCCTGCTTCCTATAGGACCCTGCAGTTCCTTGCCTTGTCTGTATGTTTGCTTCCTATAGGTACCTGCAGTTCCTTGCCTTGCCTGTATGTCTGCTTCCTATAGGTACCTGCAGTTCCTTGCCTTGTCTGTATGTTTGCTTCCTATAGTTACCTGCAGTTCCTTGCCTTGCCTATATGTCTGCTTCCTATAGGTACCTGCAGTTCATGGCCTTGCCTGTATGTCTGCTTCCTATAGGTATCTGCAGTTCCTTGCCTTGCCTGTATGTCTGCTTCCTATAGGTACCTGCAGTTCCTTGCCTTGCCTGTATGTCTGCTTCCTATAGGTACCTGTAGTTCCTTGCCTTGCCAATATGCCTGCTTCCTATAGGCACCTGCAGTTCCTGGCCTTGCCTGTATGTCTGCTTCCTATAGGCACCTGCAGTTCCTGGCCTTGCCTGTATGTCTGCTTCCTATAGGTACCTGCAGTTCCTTGCCTCGCTTGTATGTCTGCTTCCTATAAGCACCTGCAGTTCCTTGCCTGTATGTCTGCTTCCTATAGGCACCTGCAGTCCCTTGCCTCGCTTGTATGTCTGCTTCCTATAGGTACCTGCAGTTCCTTGCCTTGCCTGTATGTCTGCTTCCTATAGGTGCCTGCAGTTCCTTGCCTTGCCTGTACGTCTGCTTCCAATAGGCACCTGCAGTTCCTTGCCTTGCCTTGCCTGTATGTCTGCTTCCTATAGGTGCCTGCAGTTCCTTGCCTTGCCTGTATGTCTGCTTCCTATAGGCACCTGCAGTTCCTTGCCTTGCCTGTATGTCTGCTTCCTATAGGTACCTGCAATTCCTTGCCTTGCCTGTATGTCTGCTTCCTATAAGACCCTGCAGTTCCTTGCCTTGCCTGTATGCCTGCTTCCTATAGGCACCTGCAGTTCCTTGCCTTGCCTGTATGTCTGCTTCCTATAGGACCCTGCAGTTCCTTGCCTTGCCTGTATGTCTGCTTCCTATAGGTACCTGCAGTCCCTTGCCTTGCCTGTATGCCTGCTTCCTATAGGTACCTGCAGTTCCTTGCCTTGTCTGTATGTTTGCTTCCTATAGGCACCTGCAGTTCCTTGCCTTGCCTGTATGCCTGCTTCCTATAGGACCCTGCAGTTCCTTGCCTTGCCTGTATGCCTGCTTCCTATAGGACCCTGCAGTTCTTTGCCTTGCCTGTATGCCTGCTTCCTATAGGTACTTGCAGTTCCTTGCCTTGTCTGTATGTCTGATTCCTATAGGTAGCTGCAGTTCCTTGCCTTGTCTGTATGTTTGCTTCCTATAGGTACCTGCAGTTCTTTGCCTTGCGTGTATGTCTGCTTCCTATAGGTATCTACAGTTCCTTGCCTTGCCTGTATGTATGCTTCCTATAGGCACCTGCAGTTCCTTGCCTTGCCTGTATGTCTGCATCCTATAGGTACCTGCAGTTCCTTGCCTTGCCGGTATGCCTGCTTCCTATAGGACAATGCAATTCCTTGCCTTGCCTGTATGCCTGCTTCCTATAGGCACCTGCAGTTCCTTGCCTTGCCTGTATGCCTGCTTCCTATAGGACCCTACAGTTCCTTGTCTTGCCTGTATGCCTGCTTCCTATAGGCACCTGCAGTTCCTTGCTTTGCCTGTATTCCTGCTTCCTATAGGACCCTGCAGTTCCTTGCCTTGCCTGTATGCCTGCTTCCTATAGGTACCTCCAGTTCCTTGACTTGCCTGTATGTCTGCTTCCTATAGGTACCTGCAGTTCCTTGCCTTGCCTGTATGTCTGCTTCCTATAGGCACCTGCAGTTCCTTGCCTTGCCTGTATGTCTGCTTCCTATAGGACCCTGCAGTTCCTTACCTTGCCTGTATGCCTGCTTCCTATAGGACCCTGCAGTTCCTTGCCTTGTCTGTATGCCTGCGTCCTATAGGCACCTGCAGTTCCTTGCCTTGCCTGCATGTCTACTTCCTATAGGACCCTGCAGTTCCTTGCCTTGCCTGTATGTCTGGTTCCTATAGGTATCTGCAGTTCCTTGCCTTGTCTGTATGTTTGCTTCCTATAGGTACCTGCAGTTCCTTGCCTTGCCTATATGTCTGCTTCTTATAGGTACCTGCAGTTCCTTGCCTTGCCTGTATGTCTGCTTCCTATAGGTACCTGCAGTTCATTGCCTTGCCTGTATGTCTGCTTCCTATAGGTACCTGCAGTTCCTTGCCTTGTCTGTATGTTTGCTTCCTATAGGTACCTGCAGTTCCTTGCCTTGCCTATATGTCTGCTTCCTATAGGTACCTGCAGTTCCTTGCCTTGCCTATATGTCTGCTTCCTATAGGTACCTGCAGTTCCTGGCCTTGCCTGTATGTCTGCTTCCTATAGGCACCTGCAGTTCCTTGCCTTGTCTGTATGTCTGCTTCCTATAGGTACCTGCAGTTCCTGGTCTTGCCTGTATGTCTGCTTCCTATTGGTACCAGCAGTTCCTTGCCTTGCCTGTATGTCTGCTTCCTAAAGGTACCTGCAGTTCCTTGCCTTGTCTGTATGTTTGCTTCCTATAGGTACCTGCAGTTCCTTGCCTTGCCTATATGTCTGCTTCCTATAGGTACCTGCAGTTACTTGCCTTGCCTGTGTGTCTGCTTCCTATAGGTACCTGCAATTCATTGCCTTGTCTGTATGTCTGCTTCATATAGGTACCTGCAGTTCCTTGCCTTGTCTGTATGTTTGCTTCCTATAGGTACCTGCAGTTCCTTGCCTTGCCTATATGTCTGCTTCCTATAGGTACCTGCAGTTCATTGCCTTGTCTGTATGTTTGCTTCCTATAGTCACCTGCAGTTCCTTGCCTTGCCTATATGTCTGCTTCCTATAGGTACCTGCAGTTCATGACCTTGCCTGTATGTCTGCTTCCTATTGGTATCTGCAGTTCCTTGCCTTGCCTGTATGTCTGCTTCCTATAGGTACCTGCAGTTCCTTGCCTTGCCTGTATGTCTGCTTCCTATAGGTACCTGTAGTTCCTTGCCTTGCCTATATGCCTGCTTCCTATAGGCACCTGCAATCCCTGGCCTTGCCTGTATGTCTGCTTCCTATAGGCACCTGCAGTTCCTGGCCTTGCCTGTATGTCTGCTTCCTATAGGTACCTGCAGTTCCTTGCCTTGCCTGTATGTCTGCTTCCTATAAGTACCTGCAGTTCCTTGCCTCGCTTGTATGTCTGCTTCCTATAAGCACCTGCAGTTCCTTGCCTGTATGTCTGCTTCCTATAGGCACCTGCAGTCCCTTGCCTCGCTTATATGTCTGCTTCCTATAGGTACCTGCAGTTCCTTGCCTCGCCTGTATGTCTGCTTCCTATAGGTGCCTGCAGTTCCTCGCCTTGCCTGTATGTCTGCTTCCTATAGGCACCTGCAGTTCCTTGCCTTGCCTTGCCTGTATGTCTGCTTCCTATAGGCACCTGCAGTTCCTTGCCTTGCCTGTATGTCTGCTTCCTATAGGTACCTGCAATTCCTTGCCTTGCCTGTATGTCTGCTTCCTATAGGACCCTGCAGTTCCTTGCCTTGCCTGTATGCCTGCTTCCTATAGGTACCTGCAGTTCCTTGCCTTGCCTGTATGTCTGCTTCCTATAGGCACCTGCAGTTCCTTGCCTTGCCTGTATGCCTGCTTCCTATAGGACCCTGCAGTTCCTTGCCTTGCCTGTATTCCTGCTTCCTATAGGACCCTGCAGTTCCTTGCCTTGTCTGTATGCCTGCTTCCTATAGGCACCTGCAGTTCCTTGCCTTGCCTGTATGCCTGCTGCCTATAGGACCCTGCAGTTCCTTGCCTTGCCTGTATGCCTGCTTCCTATAGGACCCTGCAGTTCCTTGCCTTGTCTGTATGCCTGCTTCCTATAGGTACCTGCAGTTCCTTGCCTTGTATGTATGTCTGATTCCTATAGGTACCTGCAGTTCCTTGCCTTGTCTGTATGTTTGCTTCCTATAGGTACCTGCAGTTCTTTGCCTTGCCTGTATGTCTGCTTCTTATAGGTATCTACAGTTCCTTGCCTTGCCTGTATGTATGCTTCCTATAGGCACCTGCAGTTCCTTGCCTTGCCTGTATGTCTGCATCCTATAGGTACCTGCAGTTCCTTGCCTTGCCGGTATGCCTGCTTCCTATAGGACCCTGCAGTTCCTTGCCTTGCCTGTATGCCTGCTTCCTATAGGCACCTGCAGTTTCTTGCCTTGCGTGTATGCCTGCTTCCTATAGGACCCTACAGTTCCTTGCCTTGCCTGTATGCCTGCTTCCTATAGGCACCTGCAGTTCCTTGCTTTGCCTGTATTCCTGCTTCCTATAGGACCCTGCAGTTCCTTGCCTTGCCTGTATGCCTGCTTCCTATAGGTACCTCCAGTTCCTTGCCTTGCCTGTATGTCTGCTTCCTATAGACACCTGCAGTTCCTTGCCTTGCCTGTATGTCTGGTTCCTATAGGTAGCTGCAGTTCCTTGCCTTGCCTCTATGTCTGCTTCCTATAGGTACCTGCAGTTCCTTGCCTTGCCTGTATGTCTGCTTACTATATGCACCTGCAGTTCCTTGCCTTGCCTGTATGTCTGCTTCCTATAGGTATCTGCAGTTCCTTGCCTTGTCTGTATGTTTGCTTCCTATAGGTACCTGCAGTTCCTTGCCTTGCCTATATGTCTGCTTCTTATAGGTACCTGCAGTTCCTTGCCTTGCCTATATGTCTGCTTCCTATAGGTACCTGCAGTTCCTGGCCTTGCCTGTATGTCTGCTTCCTATTGGTACCTGCAGTTCCTTGCCTTGCCTGTATGTCTGCTTCCTAAAGGTACCTGCAGTTCCTTGCCTTGTCTGTATGTTTGCTTCCTATAGGTGCCTGCAGTTCCTTGCCTTGCCTATATGTCTGCTTCCTATAGGTACCTGCAGTTCCTTGCCTTGCCTGTGTGTCTGCTTCCTATAGGTACCTGCAATTCATTGCCTTGTCTGTATGTCTGCTTCATATAGGTACCTGCAGTTCCTTGCCTTGTCTGTATGTTTGCTTCCTATAGGTACCTGCAGTTCCTTGCCTTGCCTATATGTCTGCTTCCTATAGGTACCTGCAGTTCCTTGCCTTGTCTGTATGTTTGCTTCCTATAGTTACCTGCAGTTCCTTGCCTTGCCTATATGTCTGCTTCCTATAGGTACCTGCAGTTCCTGGCCTTGCCTGTATGTCTGCTTCCTATAGGTACCTGCAGTTCCTTGCCTTGCCTGTATGTCTGCTTCCTATAAGTACCTGCAGTTCCTTGCCTCACTTGTATGTCTGCTTCCTATAAGCACCTGCAGTTCCTTGCCTGTATGTCTGCTTCCTATAGGCACCTGCAGTCCCTTGCCTCGCTTGTATGTCTGCTTCCTATAGGTACCTGCAGTTCCTTGCCTCCCCTGTATGTCTGCTTCCTATAGGTGCCTGCAGTTCCTTGCCTTGCCTGTATGTCTGCTTCCTATAGGCACCTGCAGTTCCTTGCCTTGCCTTGCCTGTATGTCTGCTTCCTATAGGCACCTGCAGTCCCTTGCCTCGCTTGTATGTCTGCTTCCTATAGGTACCTGCAGTTCCTTGCCTCGCCTGTATGTCTGCTTCCTATAGGTGCCTGCAGTTCCTTGCCTTGTCTGTATGTCTGCTTCCTATAGGCACCTGCAGTTCCTTGCCTTGCCTTGCCTGTATGTCTGCTTCCTATAGGCACCTGCAGTTCCTTGCCTTGCCTGTATGTCTGCTTCCTATAGGTACCTGCAATTCCTTGCCTTGCCTGTATGTCTGCTTCCTATAGGACCCTGCAGTTTCTTCCCTTGCCTGTATGCCTGCTTCCTATAGGTACCTGCAGTTCCTTGCCTTGCCTGTATGTCTGCTTCCTATAGGCACCTGCAGTTCCTTGCCTTGCCTGTATGCCTGCTTCCTATAGGACCCTGCAGTTCCTTGCCTTGCCTGTATGCCTGCTTCCTATAGGACCCTGCAGTTCCTTGCCTTGTCTGTATGCCTGCTTCCTATAGGCACCTGCAGTTCCTTGCCTTGCCTGTATGCCTGCTGCCTATAGGACCCTGCAGTTCCTTGCCTTGCCTGTATGCCTGCTTCCTATAGGACCCTGCAGTTCCTTGCCTTGTCTGTATGCCGGCTTCCTATAGGTACCTGCAGTTCCTTGCCTTGTATGTATGTCTGATTCCTATAGGTACCTGCAGTTCCTTGCCTTGTCTGTATGTTTGCTTCCTATAGGTACCTGCAGTTCTTTGCCTTGCCTGTATGTCTGCTTCTTATAGGTATCTACAGTTCCTTGCCTTGCCTGTATGTATGCTTCCTATAGGCACCTGCAGTTCCTTGCCTTGCCTGTATGTCTGCATCCTATAGGTACCTGCAGTTCCTTGCCTTGCCGGTATGCCTGCTTCCTATAGGACCCTGCAGTTCCTTGCCTTGCCTGTATGCCTGCTTCCTATAGGCACCTGCAGTTTCTTGCCTTGCGTGTATGCCTGCTTCCTATAGGACCCTACAGTTCCTTGCCTTGCCTGTATGCCTGCTTCCTATAGGCACCTGCAGTTCCTTGCTTTGCCTGTATTCCTGCTTCCTATAGGACCCTGCAGTTCCTTGCCTTGCCTGTATGCCTGCTTCCTATAGGTACCTCCAGTTCCTTGCCTTGCCTGTATGTCTGCTTCCTATAGACACCTGCAGTTCCTTGCCTTGCCTGTATGTCTGGTTCCTATAGGTAGCTGCAGTTCCTTGCCTTGCCTGTATGTCTGCTTCCTATAGGTACCTGCAGTTCCTTGCCTTGCCTGTATGTCTGCTTACTATAGGCACCTGCAGTTCCTTGCCTTGCCTGTATGTCTGCTTCCTATAGGTATCTGCAGTTCCTTGCCTTGTCTGTATGTTTGCTTCCTATAGGTACCTGCAGTTCCTTGCCTTGCCTATATGTCTGCTTCTTATAGGTACCTGCAGTTCCTTGCCTTGCCTATATGTCTGCTTCCTATAGGTACCTGCAGTTCCTTGCCTTGCCTGTATGTCTGCTTCCTAAAGGTACCTGCAGTTCCTTGCCTTGTCTGTATGTTTGCTTCCTATAGGTGCCTGCAGTTCCTTGCCTTGCCTATATGTCTGCTTCCTATAGGTACCTGCAGTTCCTTGCCTTGCCTGTGTGTCTGCTTCCTATAGGTACCTGCAATTCATTGCCTTGTCTGTATGTCTGCTTCATATAGGTACCTGCAGTTCCTTGCCTTGTCTGTATGTTTGCTTCCTATAGGTACCTGCAGTTCCTTGCCTTGCCTATATGTCTGCTTCCTATAGGTACCTGCAGTTCCTTGCCTTGTCTGTATGTTTGCTTCCTATAGTTACCTGCAGTTCCTTGCCTTGCCTATATGTCTGCTTCCTATAGGTACCTGCAGTTCCTGGCCTTGCCTGTATGTCTGCTTCCTATAGGTACCTGCATTTCCTTGCCTTGCCTGTATGTCTGCTTCCTATAAGTACCTGCAGTTCCTTGCCTCATTTGTATGTCTGCTTCCTATAAGCACCTGCAGTTCCTTGCCTGTATGTCTGCTTCCTATAGGCACCTGCAGTCCCTTGCCTCGCTTGTATGTCTGCTTCCTATAGGTACCTGCAGTTCCTTGCCTTGCCGGTATGCCTGCTTCCTATAGGACCCTGCAGTTCCTTGCCTTGCCTGTATGCCTGCTTCCTATAGGCACCTGCAGTTTCTTGCCTTGCGTGTATGCCTGCTTCCTATAGGACCCTACAGTTCCTTGCCTTGCCTGTATGCCTGCTTCCTATAGGCACCTGCAGTTCCTTGCTTTGCCTGTATTCCTGCTTCCTATAGGACCCTGCAGTTCCTTGCCTTGCCTGTATGCCTGCTTCCTATAGGTACCTCCAGTTCCTTGCCTTGCCTGTATGTCTGCTTCCTATAGACACCTGCAGTTCCTTGCCTTGCCTGTATGTCTGGTTCCTATAGGTAGCTGCAGTTCCTTGCCTTGCCTGTATGTCTGCTTCCTATAGGTACCTGCAGTTCCTTGCCTTGCCTGTATGTCTGCTTACTATAGGCACCTGCAGTTCCTTGCCTTGCCTGTATGTCTGCTTCCTATAGGTATCTGCAGTTCCTTGCCTTGTCTGTATGTTTGCTTCCTATAGGTACCTGCAGTTCCTTGCCTTGCCTATATGTCTGCTTCTTATAGGTACCTGCAGTTCCTTGCCTTGCCTATATGTCTGCTTCCTATAGGTACCTGCAGTTCCTTGCCTTGCCTGTATGTCTGCTTCCTAAAGGTACCTGCAGTTCCTTGCCTTGTCTGTATGTTTGCTTCCTATAGGTGCCTGCAGTTCCTTGCCTTGCCTATATGTCTGCTTCCTATAGGTACCTGCAGTTCCTTGCCTTGCCTGTGTGTCTGCTTCCTATAGGTACCTGCAATTCATTGCCTTGTCTGTATGTCTGCTTCATATAGGTACCTGCAGTTCCTTGCCTTGTCTGTATGTTTGCTTCCTATAGGTACCTGCAGTTCCTTGCCTTGCCTATATGTCTGCTTCCTATAGGTACCTGCAGTTCCTTGCCTTGTCTGTATGTTTGCTTCCTATAGTTACCTGCAGTTCCTTGCCTTGCCTATATGTCTGCTTCCTATAGGTACCTGCAGTTCCTGGCCTTGCCTGTATGTCTGCTTCCTATAGGTACCTGCATTTCCTTGCCTTGCCTGTATGTCTGCTTCCTATAAGTACCTGCAGTTCCTTGCCTCATTTGTATGTCTGCTTCCTATAAGCACCTGCAGTTCCTTGCCTGTATGTCTGCTTCCTATAGGCACCTGCAGTCCCTTGCCTCGCTTGTATGTCTGCTTCCTATAGGTACCTGCAGTTCCTTGCCTCCCCTGTATGTCTGCTTCCTATAGGTGCCTGCAGTTCCTTGCCTTGCCTGTATGTCTGCTTCCTATAGGCACCTGCAGTTCCTTGCCTTGCCTTGCCTGTATGTCTGCTTCCTATAGGCACCTGCAGTCCCTTGCCTCGCTTGTATGTCTGCTTCCTATAGGTACCTGCAGTTCCTTGCCTCGCCTGTATGTCTGCTTCCTATAGGTGCCTGCAGTTCCTTGCCTTGTCTGTATGTCTGCTTCCTATAGGCACCTGCAGTTCCTTGCCTTGCCTTGCCTGTATGTCTGCTTCCTATAGGCACCTGCAGTTCCTTGCCTTGCCTGTATGTCTGCTTCCTATAGGTACCTGCAATTCCTTGCCTTGCCTGTATGTCTGCTTCCTATAGGACCCTGCAGTTCCTTCCCTTGCCTGTATGCCTGCTTCCTATAGGTACCTGCAGTTCCTTGCCTTGCCTGTATGTCTGCTTCCTATAGGCACCTGCAGTTCCTTGCCTTGCCTGTATGCCTGCTTCCTATAGGACCCTGCAGTTCCTTGCCTTGCCTGTATGCCTGCTTCCTATAGGACCCGGCAGTTCCTTGCCTTGTCTGTATGCCTGCTTCCTATAGGCACCTGCAGTTCCTTGCCTTGCCTGTATGCCTGCTTCCTATAGGACCCTGCAGTTCCTTGCCTTGCCTGTATGCCTGCTTCCTATAGGACCCTGCAGTTCCTTGCCTTGTCTGTATGCCTGCTTCCTATAGGTACCTGCAGTTCCTTGCCTTGTCTGTATGTCTGATTCCTATAGGTACCTGCAGTTCCTTGCCTTGTCTGTATGTTTGCTTCCTATAGGTACCTGCAGTTCTTTGCCTTGCCTGTATGTCTGCTTCTTATAGGTATCTACAGTTCCTTGCCTTGCCTGTATGTATGCTTCCTATAGGCACCTGCAGTTCCTTGCCTTGCCTGTATGTCTGCATCCTATAGGTACCTGCAGTTCCTTGCCTTGCCGGTATGCCTGCTTCCTATAGGACCCTGCAGTTCCTTGCCTTGCCTGTATGCCTGCTTCCTATAGGCACCTGCAGTTCCTTGCCTTGCGTGTATGCCTGCTTCCTATAGGACCCTACAGTTCCTTGCCTTGCCTGTATGCCTGCTTCCTATAGGCACCTGCAGTTCCTTGCTTTGCCTGTATTCCTGCTTCCTATAGGACCCTGCAGTTCCTTGCCTTGCCTGTATGCCTGCTTCCTATAGGTACCTCCAGTTCCTTGCCTTGCCTGTATGTCTGCTTCCTATAGACACCTGCAGTTCATTGCCTTGCCTGTATGCCTGCTTCTTATAGGTAGCTGCAGTTCCTTGCCTTGCCTGTATGTCTGCTTCCTATAGGTACCTGCAGTTCCTTGCCTTGCCTGTATGTCTGCTTCCTATAGGCACCTGCAGTTCCTTGCCTTGCCTGTATGTCTGGTTCCTATAGGTCCCTGCAGTTCCTTGCCTTGCCTGTATGCCTGCTTTCTATAGGCACCTGCAGTTCCTTGCCTTGCCTGTATGTCTGCTTCCTATATGTATCTGCAGTTCCTTGCCTGTATGCCTGCTTCCTATAGGACCCTGCAGTTCCTTACCTTGCCTGTATGCCTGCTTCCTATAGGACCCTGCAGTTCCTTGCCTTGTCTGTATGCCTGCTTCCTATAGGCACCTGCAGTTCCTTGCCTTGCCTGCATGTCTACTTCCTATAGGACCCTGCAGTTCCTTGCCTTGCCTGTATGTCTGCTTCCTATAGGTATCTGCAGTTCCTTGCCTTGTCTGTATGTTTGCTTCCTATAGGTACCTGCAGTTCCTTGCCTTGCCTATATGTCTGCTTCTTATAGGTACCTGCAGTTCCTTGCCTTGCCTATATGTCTGCTTCCTATAGGTACCTGCAGTTCCTGGCCTTGCCTTTATGTCTGCTTCCTATTGGTACCTGCAGTTCCTTGCCTTGCCTGTATGTCTGCTTCCTAAAGGTACCTGCAGTTCCTTGCCTTGTCTGTATGTTTGCTTCCTATAGGTACCTGCAGTTCCTTGCCTTGCCTATATGTCTGCTTCCTATAGGTACCTGCAGTTCCTTGCCTTGCCTGTGTGTCTGCTTCCTATAGGTACCTGCAATTCATTGCCTTGTCTGTATGTCTGCTTCATATAGGTACCTGCAGTTCCTTGCCTTGTCTGTATGTTTGCTTCCTATAGGTACCTGCAGTTCCTTGCCTTGCCTATATGTCTGCTTCCTATAGGTACCTGCAGTTCCTTGCCTTGTCTGTATGTTTGCTTCCTATAGTTACCTGCAGTTCCTTGCCTTGCCTATATGTCTGCTTCCTATAGGTACCTGCAGTTCCTGGCCTTGCCTGTATGTCTGCTTCCTATAGGTACCTGCAGTTCCTTGCCTTGCCTGTATGTCTGCTTCCTATAAGTACCTGCAGTTCCTTGCCTCGCTTGTATGTCTGCTTCCTATAAGCACCTGCAGTTCCTTGCCTGTATGTCTGCTTCCTATAGGCACCTGCAGTCCCTTGCCTCGCTTGTATGTCTGCTTCCTATAGGTACCTGCAGTTCCTTGCCTCCCCTGTATGTCTGCTTCCTATAGGTGCCTGCAGTTCCTTGCCTTGCCTGTATGTCTGCTTCCTATAGGCACCTGCAGTTCCTTGCCTTGCCTTGCCTGTATGTCTGCTTCCTATAGGCACCTACAGTTCCTTGCCTTGCCTGTATGTCTGCTTCCTATAAGTACCTGCAGTTCCTTGCCTCGCTTGTATGTCTGCTTCCTATAAGCACCTGCAGTTCCTTGCCTGTATGTCTGCTTCCTATAGGCACCTGCAGTCCCTTGCCTTGCTTGTATGTCTGCTTCCTATAGGTACCTGCAGTTCCTTGCCTCCCCTGTATGTCTGCTTCCTATAGGTGCCTGCAGTTCCTTGCCTTGCCTGTATGTCTGCTTCCTATAGGCACCTGCAGTTCCTTGCCTTGCCTTGCCTGTATGTCTGCTTCCTATAGGCACCTACAGTTCCTTGCCTTGCCTGTATGTCTGCTTCCTATAGGTACCTGCAATTCCTTGCCTTGCCTGTATGTCTGCTTCCTATAGGACCCTGCAGTTCCTTGCCTTGCCTGTATGCCTGCTTCCTATAGGCACCTGCAGTTCCTTGCCTTGCCTGTATGTCTGCTTCCTATAGGACCCTGCAGTTCCTTGCCTTGCCTGTATGTCTGCTTCCTATAGGTACCTGCAGTTCCTTGCCTTGCCTGTATGCCTGCTTCCTATAGGCACCTGCAGTTCCTTGCCTTGCCTGTATACCTGCTTCCTATAGGCACCTGCAGTTCCTTGCCTTGCCTGTATGCCTGCTTCCTATAGGACCCTGCAGCTCCTTGCCTTGCCTGTATGCCTGCTTCCTATAGGACCCTGCAGTTCCTTGCCTTGTCTGTATGCCTGCTTCCTATAGGTACCTGCAGTTCCTTGCCTTGTCTGTATGTCTGATTCCTATAGGTACCTGCAGTTCCTTGTCTTGTCTGTATGTTTGCTTCCTATAGGACCCTGCAGTTCCTTGCCTTGCCTGTATGCCTGCTTCCTATAGGCACCTGCAGTTCCTTGCCTTGCCTGTATGTCTGCTTCCTATAGGACCCTGCAGTTCCTTGCCTTGCCTGTATGTCTGCTTCCTATAGGTACCTGCAGTTCCTTGCCTTGCCTGTATGCCTGCTTCCTATAGGCACCTGCAGTTCCTTGCCTTGCCTGTATACCTGCTTCCTATAGGCACCTGCAGTTCCTTGCCTTGCCTGTATGCCTGCTTCCTATAGGACCCTGCAGTTCCTTGCCTTGCCTGTATGCCTGCTTCCTATAGGACCCTGCAGTTCCTTGCCTTGTCTGTATGCCTGCTTCCTATAGGTACCTGCAGTTCCTTGCCTTGTCTGTATGTCTGATTCCTATAGGTACCTGCAGTTCCTTGTCTTGTCTGTATGTTTGCTTCCTATAGGTACCTGCAATTCTTTGCCTTGCCTGTATGTCTGCTTCCTATAGGTATCTACAGTTCCTTGCCTTGCCTGTATGTATGCTTCCTATAGGCACCTGCAGTTCCTTGCCTTGCCTGAATGTCTGCATCCTATAGGTACCTGCAGTTCCTTGCCTTGTCGGTATGCCTGCTTCCTATAGGACCCTGCAGTTCCTTGCCTTGTCTGTATGCCTGCTTCCTATAGGCACCTGCAGTTCCTTGCCTTGCCTGTATGCCTGCTTCCTATAGGACCCTACAGTTCCTTGCCTTGCCTGTATGCCTGCTTCCTATAGGCACCTGCAGTTCCTTGCTTTGACTGTATTCCTGCTTCCTATAGGACCCTGCAGTTCCTTGCCTTGCCTGTATGCCTGCTTCCTATAGGTACCTCCAGTTCCTTGCCTTGCCTGTATGTCTGCTTCCTATAGACACCTGCAGTTCATTGCCTTGCCTGTATGCCTGCTTCTTATAGGTAGCTGCAGTTCCTTGCCTTGCCTGTATGTCTGCTTCCTATAGGTACCTGCAGTTCCTTGCCTTGCCTGTATGTCTGCTTCCTATAGGTACCTGTAATTCCTTGCCTTGCCAATATGCCTGCTTCCTATAGGCACCTGCAGTTCCTGGCCTTGCCTGTATGTCTGCTTCCTATAGGCACCTGCAGTTCCTTGCCTTGCCTGTATGTCTGGTTCCTATAGGTACCTGCAGTTCCTTGCCTTACCTGTATGTCTGCTTCCTATAGGTCCCTGCAGTTCCTTGCCTGTATTCCTGCTTCCTATAGGCATCGGCAGTTCCTTGCCTTGCCTGTATGTCTGCTTCCTACAGGTATCTGCAGTTCCTTGCCTTGCCTGTATGCCTGCTTCCTATAGGACCCTGCAGTTCCTTACCTTGCCTGTATGCCTGCTTCCTATAGGACCCTGCAGTTCCTTACCTTGCCTGTATGCCTGCTTCCTATAGGACCCTGCAGTTCCTTACCTTGCCTGTATGCCTGCTTCCTATAGGACCCTGCAGTTCCTTGCCTTGCCTGTATGCCTGCTTCCTATAGGACCCTGCAGTTCCTTACCTTGCCTGTATGTCTGCTTCCTATAGGCACCTGCAGTTCCTTGCCTTGCCTGCATGTCTACTTCCTATAGGACCCTGCAGTTCCTTGCCTTGCCTGTATGTCTGCTTCCTATAAGCACCTGCAGTTCCTTACCTTGCCTGTATGCCTGCTTCCTATAGGACCCTGCAGTTCCTTGCCTTGTCTGTATGCCTGCTTCCTATAGGCACCTGCAGTTCCTTGCCTTGCCTGTATGTCTACTTCCTATAGGACCCTGCAGTTCCTTGCCTTGCCTGTATGTCTGCTTCCTATAGGTACCTGCAGTTCCTTGTCTGGCCTGATTGTCTGCTTCCTATAGGCACCTGCAGTTCCTTGCCTTGCCTGTATGTCTGCTTCCTATAGGTACCTGCAGTTCCTTGCCTTGCCTGTATGTCTGCTTCCTATAGGTACCTGCAGTTCCTTGCCTTGCCTGTATGTCTGCTTCCTATAGGTACCTGCAGTTCCTTGCCTGCCTGTCTGCTTCCTATAGGACCCTTTAGTTCCTTGCCTTGCCTGTATGTCTGCTTCCTATAGGTACCTGCAGTTCCTTGCCTTGCCTGTATGTCTGCTTCCTATAGGTACCTGCAGTTCCTTGCCTTGCCTGTATGTCTGCTTCCTATAGGTACCTGCAGTTCCTTGCCTGCCTGTCTGCTTCCTATAGGACCCTTTAGTTCCTTGCCTTGCCTGTATGTCTGCTTCCTATAGGTACCTGCAGTTCCTTGCCTTGCCTGATTGTCTGCTTTCTATAGGTACCTGCAGTTCCTTGCCTTGCCTGTATGCCTGCTTCTTATAGGTAGCTGCAGTTAGGGTTGGCACATTTTTGGGATAGAATACTAAGCTCATTATTTAGTATAATTTAATATAAATAAATATACAGCATAACTCAGATGCTAAATGATCATTTGGTGGCAGCCCTATCTGTATTATCCCTATATCTATTTAACCTCATCTTCTTGTCACCAAGAATGTCCTTTTTTCTGTGACTCTTGCACACTATATATACTATAACTGTTATACTGTGTGTGTCGCCTGAAGGACTCATGACCACTATGACTGTACCCCTGAGTATGTTCATAATCAGCCCCTGTACAGTTTGACCAGTTTCTTAATTGATTCCTCTCAGCTCCTGTACACTATACAATACCTCTGTAGCTATTGCACACAGTGACTATCCCTTTGTCCCTTCACACTCTGATTGTCACCTTGACTTGCTCCATTCAGTTCCTGTACACTGTTCTTTGCTAATATTTGACTCCTGCACTTTATAGTATTGCTGTATCTGTGCCCCCTAGGTCTCTGTCTAGTTTGATTGTCTATGTCTATTTCCTGCTATCCTTAGCTCCTACACACTATAGCCAAGACCCTGCGCATGTACCTACAATGGTAACAATCTAGTGGCTCATAAATAATAGCAGCAACAGGTTCTCTTCTTTTTTTATTCCAAAAAGTTCTGGTCATTAAAAGAGACCCCTTCCTGTATCTAAACCTGTAGTTAATCAGCTTGTGCACTGACTCTTCCAGTTGGTAAATAATCTTAATCAGTTGTGATAGTGAGCCTGCCCAGTGCCCACCCACAATCTTAATGGGTAACTTGATTAAATCAGGATTTAATCTGTTTTTAAAAATAAGAGATGCCCTTCATTCAGAATCTTTAGTTGAACATTCAGATAAGAAATCGTTTTTTGTTTTATGTTTTTTTTTTTTTTTAAATAAATTTAGGTCTTCTTATTTATTCATTCTTTTTAATTTTCCAGAGTTAAGTTTCATTAATGGGTTTTAAGTGTTGGGGGAATATTATAGGGAGGATATTTTATAGATTATGTTGCGAATAGTGGGAATTTGTGTGGGGTTAGATTTAGTGGGGTATTTGCAATGGGGTAGAAGATCAATGGAGTTTTACAGTTGTAGGATCATATGGAGGGGCGTTTGAAAGGAGGGGACACAGTGGGTGAATTGGGTGTTGGGGGGGGTTAAGGCAGTGGGGACTCGGTGGTGGTTAATATTAATTAAGATGGCACAGAGCCATGATTAGGGTTAAATGTACAAGGATAATTGTCACTACATGAATGGGTTTGTTGGAGCGTTGCTGGCTGCTGCACAATATGGGGCTAGTTATAGAATACTGTGGTTACTAAATTCTAGTGGCTCCATAGTATATAACAGCTTTTGCTATTGGGAACTGCTTAAAGAGGCAGTGTACACCAATTGTCATATAACTGCATATAATAGACACTAATATAAAGAATAATATGCACAGTTACTGATCTAAAAATCTGTATAAAAGCTGTAAACAACGTATTTAGAAGCTCCCAGTTTAGCCCTGTAGATGAAGTTAGGCTGGGACGCTCAGTGAAAGGGGCTGGAAAAGCATGAAGAGCAGACAATGCCCCCTGCATATGAAAATACTGATTATACAAACAAGAGCCGGCAGGAATCTATAAACGAGTATATACATCTGACACTTTTTTATTAGTCACGTCAGATCACGGATTGTAGCTATAACCATTGGATTGGTCTCATAGCCCCACACTTTTATTGTCAGCGCATAGTTGTATATGAGATTATTATTGGCTATCTTAGATCTCGTGTGTGTATTAGGTGGAAAGGTGGGTGTTGTAATGCGCACATATATCCTTATTGTGCTATCTGATTACCATTCACTGGTAACTTTCTGCTTAGCTTTTATATATTCTACGGCTAAGATTCTCTCTGCACATATTATTGTACATCTAGCGTTCGCTTCATTGAGAGATAAATCACGTGAAGCTGTCATGGTCATTGATTGGTCCTATAGACACACACCCTGTATGTTTGTAGCTTTCTTTTCTGTAATTTTGATACATAGTGAAATGACTACCGGCTACTTCTTATCTGTGATTTGATGATGGATCAGATGCGTTTACTGACGACGCCCCACTTGTGTTTTCGGTCAGTGATAAGTACAGCTGTGAACTATGTGGAATGCACAGTGGGGATTTAATAAGACACTTGATACTACATTAAAGGGCTTCTAGTAGAGCGATGATACACTTATGCATCACATCTAATTTGGTAAAAATAGGAGAAATGATTCATTATAAAAACAGAGATTCCTTTTTTTCTTTTCGCCTAAATGGGATATGAAGGGTTTGACTAATAACTACATTATATGTTTATATGAAATGACATATTTGTTGAAGGGTTGCTAGTTGGGAGTTGATGTCATAATGTTTAGGCTACTAGATATACTGGTTTAGATTTATGAACCTATCTATGACTCTGATGTATTCACATGCCCATTAGGGGCGTAATTTTCTGCCGATCACTGATTGGCTACTTTGGTGTTTAAATAAACTGTCTGTACACAGGTGCTATATGCCTGATGAAACAGCTGTTTTGTGGCTAAGAAACGCGTAGCATTTATAGGGGGCACTACAGATTTGCCCTCTATATCCACTGCTTGTTTGTTTTTACATATTTTTTAATAAACCTGTTTTTATTATAACAAGCTGAGTGTTAGCAGCTGTTTACCTTTGGTCATCACTGGACTGCACCTGAATACCCAGAGTAACCTACTTTGGTAGTGAGTCGGATCATACTGATTCTCCTGGTGGGAACCAAAAGAGGGTTAGCTGGTACACCCTATGTTACCAGCCTGCTCCTACCAGTACATAAGTGTACTTATATCGAACGTGAGAATCCATTTGGCTTGAATACCTGTATGCTCATTTGTGGATATACTGATGTACACATGAAGCGCCCCTCTGTCTCGTGTTTTTTTTAACATCTGACACTTTGGGGCTTGGTTAGGAGTCTGAAAATACTCACAATGTTATTAAAAAATAAGCAAAACTATACATTGTTACAAAAACACTCCCAGATGGGCTATATAAATGGATCATCTACAACACATTAATGCAAATAAAAATCTAGTGTACAATGTCCCTTTAAGTTTTGCGCAGCTAAAATGTGATCAACTACCTACACCTATTGATAGAAAAAGGCCCGTCGCTGTGCTGGCGTAGGAACTAGACCTGTGTCAGCGTTTGTTGGACACCTATCATCTGTAGTTTTCTCTCTGCTTGTATTTCCTCAGCTAATGCGCACCATTCCTTTAACTTTATCTGTTTATACGTTCTTCTTCGCTTTTTCCCATTGTCGCATTTGTTTAAAAAAAAAGTATTTTTAGATCATCAAAATAAGCACAAATTCACTAACCATAATCTTTTTTTTTTGTTTTATTAATTAAGGAATCATCCTCTGGCAGATTGTGTTCATCCCTGTATCTGTTTGTCGTGTTTCACCCCCTGCAGATTTATAAATGAAGTATAATATGGGATTAAGGTTTTCCTCTCAGTCTGTAAAGGTTCATACATTTTTATAAGCTTTTCTTCAGTCTGAACACACTGTACCTGGTGGAGGGGATTTCCATCTGCACAATTCTATTTTAGAAATGTTTATTTATTTATCATCATTCGAGTAAGTGAGAAAAATATCCCCTAGGGACGCATATTTTCCCAGTCTCAGAGGAGGCTGTGGATCAGCCATACAATTAACTTGGCGCTGCTAGCTACGCCAGCACTGAAAGTGTACAATTAGCGATGCAACAACAGCTGAAATATAGAATCTCACTAAACATCAATAAACTAGACAATACAATTGTATGAGTTCTTGCTGATTTGCTGAGTTAACCGTTTATCTGTCCTAAGCTCTTCAAATATCAGTTGAGTAACCCTAATAAGCTTGTCACTGAACTGAAATCTTTGCAATGGTTAAAAACAGCAATATTTAAATGAGTGATGTCATGCGGGAAAAATATGTATTTGCCAATATATTTATGACCCCTTTAAAAATAAAGATATAAACTTAAAGGGACAGCCTACACCAAAATTGTTATAGTTTAAAAAGATATATAACGTCTTTATTACCCATTCCCTAGCTTTGCACAACCAACATTTTTATTTTAATATACTTTATATCATTTATAGCTCTAAATGTCTGCCTGTTTCTAAACCACTACAGACAGCCTCTTATCACATGCTTTTTTATTAGCTTTTCACAACAGGGGAGTACTAGTTCATGTGAGCCATATAGATAACGCCTGTGAGTTGTGCACAACACAGCACTAATTGGCATAAATGCAAGTCAATAGATAATAAATAGTCATGTGATCAGGGGGCTGTCAGAAGATGCTTATATACAAGGTAATCACAGAGGTAAAAAGTATATTAATATAACTGAGATAAGGGGACAGTCTGCAGAGGCTTAGATACAGGGTAATCACAGAGGTAAAAAGTATATTAATATAACTGAGATAAGGAGCAGTCTGCAGAGGCTTAGATACAGGGTAATCACAGAGGTAAAAAGTATATTAATATAACTGAGATAAGGAGCAGTCTGCAGAGGCTTAGATACAGGGTAATCACAGAGGTAAAAAGTATATTAATATAACTGAGATAAGGAGCAGTCTGCAGAGGCTTAGATACAAGGTAATCACAGAGGTAAAAAGTATATTAATATAACTGAGATAAGGAGCAGTCTGCAGAGGCTTAGATACAGGATAATCACAGAGGTAAAAAGTATATTAATATAACTGAGATAAGGAGCAGTCTGCAGAGGCTTAGATACAGGGTAATCACAGAGGTAAAAAGTATATTAATATAACTGAGATAAGGAGCAGTCTGCAGAGGCTTAGATACAGGGTAATCACAGAGGTAAAAAGTATATTAATATAACTGAGATAAGGAGCAGTCTGCAGAGGCTTAGATACAAGGTAATCACAGAGGTAAAAAGTATATTAATATAACTGAGATAAGGAGCAGTCTGCAGAGGCTTAGATACAGGATAATCACAGAGGTAAAAAGTATATTATTATAACTGAGATAAGGGGGCAGTCTGCAGAGGGTTAGATACAGGGTAATCACAGAGGTAAAAAGTATATTAATATAACTGAGATAAGGAGCAGTCTGCAGAGGCTTAGATACAGGGTAATCACAGAGGTAAAAAGTATATTAATATAACTGAGATAAGGAGCAGTCTGCAGAGGCTTAGATACAAGGTAATCACAGAGGTAAAAAGTATATTAATATAACTGAGGTAAGGAGCAGTCTGCAGAGGCTTAGATACAAGGTAATCACAGAGGTAAAAAGTATATTAATATAACTGAGATAAGGAGCCGTCTGCAGCGGCTTAGATACAAGGTAATCACAGAGGTAAAAAGTATATTTATATAACTGAGATAAGGAGCAGTCTTCAGAGGCTTAGATACAGGGTAATCACAGAGGTAAAAAGTATATTAATATAACTGAGATAAGGAGCAGTCTGCAGAGGCTTAGATACAGGGTAATCACAGAGGTAAAAAGTATATTAATGTAACTGAGATAAGGAGCAGTCTGCAGAGGCTTAGATACAGGGTAATCACAGAGGTAAAGAGTATATTAATATAACTGAGATAAGGAGCAGTCTGCAGAGGCTTAGATACAGGGTAATCACAGAGGTAAAAAGTATATTAATATAACTGAGATAAGGAGCAGTCTGCAGAGGCTTAGATACAAGGTAATCACAGAGGTAAAAAGTATATTAATATATCAGTGTTAGTTATGCAAAACTGGGGAATCCATAATAAAGGGATTATCTATCTTTTTTTAAAAAAAATAATTCTGATGTAGACTATCCCTCTAAAAAAATTGTTCTGAAATTGATATGCATCTTATTTATTATGGAATTTTGTCATATTAACAAGAAAGTATTATTTTCTGAATTTGCAATTCAGGGACAGTCACAATTGATTTTCAATGCATCTGTGTGATACTCTTGGGAAAAAAATTCTAGGGGCAATTTTGTTCTAAATTTGTTCAGTTACCATAAATAAATTGTTAATTATTAAAGGGATAAAGTATTTAATTATTAAAGGGCTAATCACAATTAGGATATAAACCACAGCTATGTATTAACATTTTACATTTAGAATGTCATAAATTATTGACATTTGTCCAACCTTTTAACCACATTTTTATTTTTTCACTCATTAGTAAGTACACAATAACAATACTATTAATCTATTGTAAAACACTGATGAACCAATCTGAAGAGTAGGAGGGCCAAATTAGGTTTAAAATATTTTTAATTACAGATTGTTTACAGATGCTTTACAGGTTTTCATCTACTTAACTGCGAAGGGCTCCAATGCACTTATATATATTTATATATATGTGTACATATATGTGTGTGTGTGTGTATATATATATATATATATATATATATATATATATATATGTGTGTGTGTGTGTGTATATATATATATATATATATATATATATGTGTGTGTGTGTGTGTGTGTGTATATATATATATATATATATATATATATGTGTGTGTGTGT
>NC_069510.1:155207765-155325265 GCF_027579735.1 Bombina bombina | reverse complement strand
CTATGGTAAGTATCACCTGTAGCTACAAAACTTACCTTAATGTGCTCTGGAGAGTGCACTATGGTAAGTATCACCTGTAACTACAAAACTTACTTTAATGTGCTCTGCAGAGTGCACTAAGGTAAGTATCACCTGTAACTACAAAACTTACTTTAATGTGCTCTGCAGAGTGCACTAAGGTAAGTATCACCTGTAGCTACAAAACTTACCTTAATGTGCTCTGCAGAGTGCACTAAGGTAAGTATCACCTGTAACTACAAAACTTACCTTAATGTGCTCTGCAGAGTGCACTAAGGTAAGTATCACCTGTAGCTGCAAAACTTACCTTAATGTGCTCTGCAGAGTGCACTAAGGTAAGTATCACCTGTAGCTACAAAACTTACCTTAATGTGCTCTGGAGAGTGCACTAAGGTAAGTATCACCTGTAGCTACAAAACTTACCTTAATGTGCTCTGGAGAGTGCACTAAGGTAAGTATCACCTGTAGCTACAATATTTACCTTAATGTGCTCTGGAGAGCATGGAGAGCGCGCTAAAGTAAGTATCACCTGTAGCTACAATACTTACCTTAATGTCCTCTGGAAAGCATGGAGAGCGTGCTAAGGTAAGTATTACCTGTAGCTACAATACTTACCTTAATGTGCTCTGCAGAGCATGGAGAGCACGCTAAGGTATCACCTGTAGCTACAATACGTACCCTAATGTGCTCTGGAGAGCATGCAGAGCGCACTAAGGTAAGTATCACCTGTAGTTACAATACTTACCCTAATGTCCTCTGGAGAGCGCACTAAGGTAAGTACCACCTGTAGCTATAGTACTTACCTGATGTGCTCTGGAGAGCACGCTAAGGTAAGCATCACTGTAGCTACAATACTTACCTGATGTGCTCTGGAGAGTGCTAAGGTAAGTATCATCTGTAGCTACAATACTTACCTGATGTGCTCTGGAGAGTGCTAAGGTAAGTATCACCTGTAGCTACAATACTTACCTTAATGTGCTCTGGAGAGCATGGAGACTAGAGCACACTAAGGTAAGTATCACCTGTAGCTACAAAACTTACCTTAATGTGCTCTGTAGAGCATGTAGAGCGTGCTAAGGTAAGTATCACCTGTAGCTACAATACTTACATTAATGTGCTTTGGAGAGTGCTAAGGTAAGTATCCCCTGTAGCTACAATACTTACCTGATGTGCTCAGGAGAGTGCTAAGGTAAGTATCCCCTGTAGCTAAAATACTTACCTTAATGTGCTCTGTAGAACATGGAGAGCGCGCTAAGCTAAGTATCGCCTATAGCTACAATACTACCCTAATGTGCTCTGGAGAGCATGGAGTGTGCGCTAAGGTAAGTATCACCTGTAGCTACAATACTTACCTTAATGTGCTCTGGAGAGCATGGAGTGTGCGCTAAGGTAAGTATCACCTGTAGCTACAATACTTACCTTAATGTGCTCTGGAGAGCATGGAGAGCGCACTAAGGTAAGTATCACCTGTTGCTACAATACTTACCTTAATGTGCTCTGGAGAGCATGGAGAGCGTGCTAAAGTAACTATCACCTATAGCTACAATACTTACCTTAATGTGCTCTGGAGAGGATGGAGAGCGTGCTAAGGTAAGAATCACCTGTAGCTACAATACTTACCTTAATGTGCTCTGGAGAGCATGGAGAGCGCACTAAGGTAAGTATCACCTGTATCTACAATGCTTACCTAACGTGCTCTGGAGAACATGGAGAGCGCACTAAGGTAAGTATCACCTGTAGCTACAATACTTATCTTAATGTGCTCTGGAGAGCATGGAGAGCGCACTAAGGTAAGTATCACCTGTATCTACAATGCTTACCTAACGTGCTCTGGAGAGCATGGAGAGCGCACTAAGGTAAGTATCACCTGTAGCTACAATACTTATCTTAATGTGCTCTGGAGAGCATGGAGAGCGCACTAAGGTAAGTATCACCTGTAGCTACAATACTTACCTTAATGTGCTCTGGAGAGCATACTAAGGTAAGTATCACCTGTAGCTACAAAACTTACCTTAATTTGCTCTGGATGGCATGGAAATCGCACTAAGCTAAGTATTAACCTGTTAAAAAAAATAATAAAGGAAATTAATAAATACTGACATTTTCCGTTAGGATTTTTTTCGTTTTCTTCATTTTCTTTGGTGCATTCATTTCAATTTTTGTTTTGTTAAAGCGAAACGAAAATCCAATTTTCATGACGAATGTGCATTTATCCTAAAACGAATGCACAGCTCTATTAGGATCTGGATACCAGATATCAGAAGACGTGCCTAAACTCAAAACGTCCCTTGAAATAGCTGATTATTATTGAATCATTTTTATTTATTTATTTTTTGGGGGGCGACTACTTAGGACCAGATATGCATAACCACAAAATAAAACATCTATAACCCATTAATTCTCAGGCTAGAATAAAACCTATGCCTTTATTTTGAACGTTTAACAGTACTGCTGAGCAAAAACTAAACCATCTGCTGTATGGGATAGGTTCTACTTCAGCAGTAAAACAATATAAAATGGAATTTAATGTAATAATCTTTCAGCTTCAAAGTAATAGATATCAATTTTACAAAACATAGAAATCAGTTTTCTTTTATAGGGCTAGATTGGAGTGCTAACGTTAGCGTACACGATATTGAAATATTGTGGGCTCATTAATTTGTGTGGGTATTAATAGTTGAAAGTAAATGAGCTTGCTTGAGCGCAATTGAATTTAACACACAATAGGTTAGGGCAACTGTAGACCGCACAAAAAGGGTTAGGTATAAAATAAAAGTTGCACTAAACGCAACATAAATACATTAAAATAAACAGTACACTCATATAAACACTATCTGATAAAATTTATTCATATAAATATTAATACATTTTTGTATAAGGGTTCAAATGTATATGGTCATGCAAAGGGCTATAAGATACATTTTAGTCTAAATAATAATAATAATAATAATAATAACAACAATAATAATAATACTATTTAATAAATGTGTTTATAATAAATAAAAGATAATAAAAAAAAATATTATATCTAAACTGGGTACTGGCAGACAGCGGCCAGTACCTAAGATGGTGAACACCATTAGGAAGGGTTAGAGAGCTGTTTGGGAGGGATCAGGGAGGTGGGATGGTAAAGGCGGATCCTACACTGCAGTAAATAAATAAATAAAATTAATTTATTTTTTTTAAAAAAAGCCCTAAAATGTAATACTGGTTGACTGTCTGCTAGTGTCACACTCTTCAAGGGAGCAGGTTCAGGTGTTGGGAGCTGTTGTGCAGAGGTGTCAGGTTCTGAGGTTAAAGTTGTGTTTTGTCTACGTGAGTCTTTCCTTTTTGGCATAATTAAACTGGTACAAGGGTTTTAGAAAATAAATGTGAAGGTTTTATTGATAGGTTAATCAGTAATGCAGAAAGATGCAAACTAGATAAAAGGCAAAGTCTCTGTGTAGACAATAATACAAAGTAAATCGGTTTAAAGAAGGCAAAAATGTAAATAAACTGTAGACAAGAAACTTAGGCAGGATACGTAGATATGCAGTAGACCAAACTTGGCAGTAACAAGCAGGATATGAAGAGATGCAGTAATCAGGTAACTTTGTAATAACAGGCAGGATACTTGCATATCCTGTAAACTGGAACTCTGTAGTAACAGGCAGGAATACAGATCTTTGTAATAACAGGCAGGATACTTGCATAGGCTGTAAACTGGAACTCTGTAGTAACAGGCAGGAATGCATGTCTTTGTAATAACAGGCAGGATACTTGCATAGGCTGTAGACTGGTAACTTTGTTGTAACAGGCAGGAATGCAGATCTTTGTAATAACAGGCACGATACTTGCATAGGCTGTAAACTGACACTCTGTAGTAACAGGTAGTAATGCAGATCTTTGTAATAACAGGCAGGATATATGCATAGGCTGTAGACTGGCACTCTGTATTAACAGCAGGAATGTAGATCTTTGTAATAACAGGCAGGATACTTGCATAGGCTGTAGACTGGTAACTTTGTAGTAACAGACAGGAATGTAGATCTTTGTAATAACAGGCAGGATACTTGCACAGACTGCAGACTGGAACTCTGTAGTAACGGACAGGAATGCAGATCTTTGTAATAACAGGCAGGATACTTGCATAGACTGCAGACTAGAACTCTGTAGTAACAGACAGGAATGCAGATCTTTGTAATAACAGGCAGGATATTTGCACAGACTGCAGACTGGAACTCTGTAGTAACAGGTAACAAGCAAGCAAAAGTACATGAGGCAGTCCTTAGGAAATATCAGATAATTAGCCAAGATTAATCAATTGCCAGGAAATCAGTCCAGAAACAAAACACAGTGCCGAGGGAAAATCCAGAAGAGTAGTCTCAAAATGAAGCAGTGATCAGGTACCAGGAAATCCAACAAAGCTGAATTCAAACAGGAATCAGGACCAGAGGTTCTGTCAGAGTGCAACACTCAATGTCAAGGCCCAGAGCTGAAAGCAAACCTGCCTAATATAGCAGACTGCTGATTATATGATTTGTTACAGCTGGTAGGCAAGTGGAGCCAGAGAGCCAAAGTTGCAGCAAACAGAAACCCAAATATTCTTAGCCTGCAATCAAGTCAACTGGTGGCAAAGAGGTAAGTCAGCAGACTGGGAAAGCACAGCAGCAGAAACAGGTCCCAGGTTCAATTCTAGGCTGGATCATGAGTGACAGCTAGTACCTTAATTGGTGGTAAGGGGTGGGGAAAGAGCTGTTTGTATGAGATGTGGGAGGGTAATCCTTTCACTAGAATGCTATAACCATTGCCAGCTAACTATCCCCTTACTGCCAGGAATTTTAGAAGTGTGGTGCACAACTGCAATTAGCAACCTTCTAGATACCTAAAAGCAATGGCAAAGCCCTGTATGTCTGCTATTTCTGAACAAAGGAGAGCCCAGAGAAGCTTTTGCAACCATTTGTCTTATGACTGCATGATCTGTATTTAAATAAATTCTGTGAGAAACAGAGTTTTGCGTTAGAGGCTATGCGGTGCTAACAAGCAGCTTTCTCTCACTGCTCACTTACATGCAAAGCTGGTATTATGAGTTTTCAGAAACCCGTCGTTAAAAGATAAAAAGTGAGCGTTGAGCAAAATTTAGCTCCAAATCTTACTCCAATACCAGAGCTGCTTAAGTCAGCGGTGAGCTGGTGTAACGTGCTCGTGCATGATTTCCCCATAGGAATCAACGGGGAGAGCCGGCTGAAAAAAAGTCTAACACCTGCAAAAAAGCAGTGTAAAACTCAGTAACGCAGCCCCATTGATTCCTATGGGGAAATAAAATTTATGTTTACACCTAACACCCTAACATGAACCCCAAGTCTAAACACCCCTAATCTTACATTTATTAACCCCTAATCTGCCGCCCGACATCGCCGACACCTACATTATATTATTAACCCCTAATCTGCCACCCCCAACGTCGCCGCCACTATAATAAACATATTAACCCCTAAACCGCCGCACTCCCACCTCGCAAACATTAGTTAAATATTATTAACCCCTAATCTGCCGTCCCTAATATCGCCGCAACCTACCTACATTTATTAACCCCTAATCTGCCGCCCCCAACGTCGCCGCCACTATATTAAAGTTATTAACCCCTAAACCTAAGTCTAACCCTAAACCTAACACCCACTAACTTAAATATAATTTAAATAAATCTAAATAAATATTCCTATCATTAACAAAATTATTCCTATTTAGAACGAAATACTTACCTATAAAATAAACCCTAAGCTAGCTACAATATAACTAATAGTTACATTGTATCTAGCTTATGGTTTATTTTTATTTTACAGGCAAGTTTGTATTTATTTTAACTAGGTAGAATAGTTATTAAATAGTTATTAACTATTTAATAACTACCTAGCTAAAATAAATACAAATTTACCTGTAAAATAAAACCTAACCTAAGTTACACTAACACCTAACACTACACTATAATTAAATAAATTAACTAAATTAAATACAATTACCTAAATTTAATTAAAGTACAAAAAAACAAACACTAAATTACAGAAAATAATAAACAAATTACAGAAATTTAAACTAATTACACCTAAACTAATAGCCCTATTAAAATAAAAAAAGCCCCCCCAAAATAAAAAAAAAAATCCTAGCCTGATTGGAACAGCCAATAGAATGCGAGCTCAATCCTATTGGCTGATTGGATCAGCCAATAGGATTGAACTTCAATCCTATTGGCTGATTGCATCAGCCAATATGATTTTTTCTACCTTAATTCCGATTGGCTGATAGAATCTAAGGGACGCCATCTTGGATGACGTCACTTAAAGGTAACTTCATTCTGTTTTAGTCGTCGGATGAAGAGGATGCTCTGCATCGGATGTCTTGAAGATGGACCCGCTCCCCGCCGGATGGATGAAGATAGAATGCTGTCTGGATGAAGACTTCTGCCCGTCTGGAGGACCATTTCTGCCCGGCTTGGATGAAGACTTCTGCCCATCTGGAGGACCACTTCGCCCGGCTTGGATGAAGATGTCTCCCGGTAAGTCAAACTTCATGGGGTTAGTATTAGGTTTTTTAAGGGTGTATTGGGTGGGTTTTATTTTTAGGTTAGGGACTTTGGGACGCAAAAGAGCTAACTGCCCTTTTAAGGGCAATGCCCATCCAAATGCCCTTTTCAGGGCAATGGGGAGCATAGATTTTATTTTTTAGCTAGTATTTTATTTGGGGGGTTGGTTGTGTGGGTAGTGGGTTTTACTGTTGGTGGGGTTGTTTGTATTTTTTTTTTTACAGGTAAAAGAGCTGATTTCTTTGGGGCAATGCCCCGCAAAAGGCCCTTTTAAGGGCTATTGGTAGTTTAGTTTAGGCCAGGGTTTTTGTTTTATTTTGGGGGGGGGGGCTTTTTATTTTAATTGGGCTATTAGATTAGCTTTAATTAGTTTAAATTTCTGTAATTTGTTTATTATTTTCTGTAATTTAGTGTGTTTCTTTTGTACTTTAGCTAATTTAATTTAGCTAATTTAATTTAGGTAATTGTATTTAATTTAGTTAATTTAGTTAATTATAGTGTAGTGTTAGGTGTTAGTGTAACTTGGGTTAGGTTTTATTTTACAGGTACATTTTTATTTATTGTAGCTAGGTAGTTATTAAATAGTTAATAACTATTTAATAATTATTCTACCTAGTTAAAACAAATACAAACTTGCCTGTAAAATAGAAATAAACCCCAAAATAGATATAATGTAACTATTAGTTATATTGTAGCTAGCTTAGGGTTTATTTTATAGGTAAGTATTTAGTTCTAAATAGGAATAATTTTGTTAATGATAGGAATATTTATTTAGATTTATTTAAATTATATTTAAGTTAGTGGGTGTTAGGTTTAGGGTTAGACTTAGGTTTAGGGGTTAATAACTTTAATATAGTGGTGGCGACGTTGGGGGCGGCAGATTAGGGGTTAATAAGTGTAGGTAGGTGGCAGCGACATTGGGGACAGCAGATTAGGGGAGGGTAACCAGTACTACCTTCTTTAAAACAGTTGATTGTAATAGTTACTTGGACTTTAGGAGTAGTCACTATTACCCCTGGAAACGGAACGTACCTTATGGCCAGTTTAAAAGAGTTCCCTGTAATTGTAGCACTTTATGAGAGAGCGCTTTATAGAGAAAAATTATCCGTCACACATTATTGAAAATGGCTATAGAAGGGCTAAATTCGATGATAGGGAAAAATATTTTTCTAGCACCATCAAACAATCAGTAACTATTTAGGCTCTCTCCCTTTGTCTGTGCCTTTTCCCTAACGAATATATATGTAGTTTAGACTGAAACACTTCTCACGATTAATATATATATTTATATACACAACCAATCAAAGTTTGGCAATTGTATGTTATGTCTATGGCCATTGTATGCTATGCCTACGATCATACTAAGTATAAAGGGCCATTTCCTTATGAAAATTGATGCAATATGAGCCTATTTATGATTATTTAGTATAAAATATCATAATATGATTTATATGTACGTTAATGTGTAGGTGCATACTATACTCGTCTAATTAGATATTATTGTAATTTTTATTCATACTGATTCCCATATTTATTTTAATTATCACATTTGTATTTTATATTGTTAATTTATTATATGATCTGCTATTGCTCTGAGGCGACTTGGTTACTGTTGAGCCTAAGGATTGGGCAATAGCATGTGATCATTGGCAGATTCATTGTTACCCCAACAGCTCAATTTGTCTGTTTTGTATTTATATGCTAATCATTTGGTGTTTTATTTCCAGCAGTTTTGCATATGATCAATGTATATATATATATATCTGGTATTCAATTGTTATTGTATTGTATCAAATTTTATCATCACAACTTTTCCAATTGCAGCTTGTGTTAGTCACACACCCATCACAAGGGGCGACTTTGATTGGCCATCTGTGACGTTATTGTCATATCCGCACCTTTCGAGGAGTGAGGGGTGTGTGTCTAAGTCCGGCCTGTGATAGGCTTAAAGTTTTTACAAGTAGAGCAGGCTCTTAATGTTCAGTATCAGCCTGATGAAACGACCTGTAGTCGAGAAACGTGTTGCTGTTTGCTGTATATATTTTAAACCTTTTAACCATATTAAACTTCTGAGTTTACACTACCTGCTCTATGTTTTGGCTCCATTGTTTGGTCCGTCGACCTGTCTATCAAAATTACCGAAGACTGGATTACCGTGACTGGATTTCCTGCAGACAGCTCCCATTGAGACGCTGCCCCTAGGCTACTGCTGATTGGCCATTGGTATCCGCGTGTGGGCTCCAGTGCTTTTGTCTGTCGGACGACCTAAGGTCCCGTCCCGTCCTGTGCTGTGAGGCACACGTTTGTGCCGCTATCTTTGTGAGTACCCCCGCTGTTGGGCTGCTGTGATAGTTGTGTATCCTCCTGTTAAAACGATATTGTCCCATGAGGCGCCTCTGTCTTCTGTTTCTACAGGTTCCTATCATCGCACTAGTCTTCAAGAGTGCTGCCTGACCGGAGGAGCGATTCATTGTTTAGGACTTTTAGGTTTTTTAGGATTGGTGTGTATCAACCACTTGCGCACCTCCCATAGAGACCCTTTGCTCTATCATCTAGCTATGGATTTTGCGAAACAAAAATGTTTCACAAAACTTATAACAAAAATGTTACAAAGTACACTTACACCCATAAACTACCTATTAACCCCTAAACCACCACCCTCCCGCATCACAAGTACTATAATAAACCAATTAACCTGGAACGTCTTGGGAACGTTTCTCTACATTACTCTATGATGGAATTGGACATTGGAAATTAAAGTTACAATATAACTACTTTAAAATAAATAAAAACTTAAGCTTAAACTATAAATAAACCTAATATTAATATTTTTAACAAAATTAAATATACCAAAAATAAAAAAAATCCAAAATTAAAAAATCCTAACACTAAGATTACAAAATTATCCAAAATAATAAAAATGAAACCTAATCTATTACCCCTATAAAAACAAAAAAGCTACTCCAAAATAAAAACACCCCCTAATCTAAAATTAAACTACCAATAGCCCTTAAAAGGGCCTTTTTATGGCATTGCCCTGAAGCAATCAGCTCTTTTTTGAAAAAAAATTACAAAGTCCCCCTTTAACAATTACAAAAGCCCCCCACCCACCCAAAGCCCCAAAATAAAAAAAGACCTAACTAAATAAAAAAAAAAAAGACCCCAAAAAAAACAAAAAAACGAAATAGGTACTCACCATCCTGAAGGCCGGCAGTGAAGGTCTTCTTCCAGGCAGCTCCATCTTCAATCTTCAGCCTGGTGTTGTGGAGCCATCTTCCATCTTAATCCAGGGGTCGCAGAGCTGAGGTGGCGCGGAGCAGGATCGGCTCTTTTACTGTTTACTGTTCAAATCAGCCAATAGGATTTAAGCAGCTCTCATCCTATTGGCTGATTAGAAATTTTCAGCCAATAGGAATGCAAGGTACCCCAATATAAAATGGGTACCTTGCATTCAAGCTTCAGTGTGCGGCGGAGATTGCATGAAGAAAAGCCTTCATGTTGTTCCCGATGGCCGCCACCAACAGCTCCGCCTCCGCGCCACATCATCTCCGCGACCCCTGGATGAAGATAGATGAAGGCTTTTTTTATTTTGGGGTGGCTTTTTTGTTTTTATAGGTATTAGATAAGGTTTAATTTTTATTATTTTGGATAATTTTGTTTGTTATTTTTTGTAATCTTAGATTTTTTTTATTTTTCATAATTTTAGACTTTGTTATTTTTTGTAATATTAGTTGTTTTTTTGTAGTGTTAGGATTTTTTATTTTTTATATATTTTATTTTGTTAAAATAGTAGTTAGGTTTATTTATAGTTTAAGCTTATTTTTTTTATTTACAGGTAAGTTTTTATTTATTTGAATTTAGTTTTATTGTAAGTTTAATTTAAAGTTAGGGGGTGTTAGGTTTAGGGGTTAATAGTTTAATTAAGGTAGTTGCGATGTGGGTGTTTGGCGGTTTAGGGGTTATTAGGTTTAGTTTAGTGTCAGCCATGCGGGGGGCGGCGGTTTAGGGATTTATAACTTTATTTAGTGTTTGCGATGCCAAGGGCGGCGAATAAGGGGTATTTAGACTAGGGGTTTATGTTAGGGTGTTAGATTTAAACAAAACCTTCTTGTCCCCATAGACATCAATGGGGATTGCGTTATAGTGATTGCCATTCTGCAACCGCAGGTGTTTGTTTCTAACACATTTTCTCCATTGATGTCTATGGGGGAAAACGTGCACAAGCACATCAAGTCAGTACTTGGCTTTTGTGCGGTATGGAGGTTAATGCACCATAACGTACAACACAAGAAGGTTTCTCTGTAACTTGTAATGGCCGCGCTATGGAAAGCGGTACTGCTACATTTTTTGCGTTATTTACGCACTGGGTTTAGCGCACAACTTGTAATTTAGGTGAATATGTTTTATCAGCATAAGAACAAAAAGAAAGAGAACAGTAGATCATTCTCTACTTATTGACCTTGGAACATAAATATATCGGTCAGCATAAGTAGTGGCGCTTAAGCATTTACGTGATTATTCAAATAAGAACAGATCCCACAAAGGAGTTGGTATAAAAGGAATATGCACTAATTATAAGAAATTATAGTGTTATTGCGAACCAAATAAAGAGGCAGCAGTTTCAGTTAAATCCCCAGTGTAGTACTTTTCTAATATTGTATAGTAAATCAGTTGTGCAGTGTAGCTTGTTGTATAACAAGGGAAGGGGTGCAGTAAATTATTACAAAGCAGCAGAATACTTTGTCATTTAATAAATATCAGCAAGAGTCTGACTGATGCTAAAGGCTTGTTTAGATTAAATACACTGAATTAAAGTACTGAAGTTTTCCACAGTATTCCTAAGGAACCGGTTAAGTAAATAAACCCCACCCTAAAAGAGGGTACTTAGCAATAATTAGGACTGTTACAATTACAGCCTTATTTTGATATTAACATTAATAACAACAACAGGTGAGTTTTTGTAAAAGAACACAGAGAGATCCCCTGACGCGGTTGCATTTCACATACGCTTGTTTAGCAGGGTGACCCCTCTGGGGAAGTGTATGTGAAACGCGACCACGTCAGGGGATCTCTCTGTGTAATAATTAGTGCATACAAGTATTCCTTTTTTGGACATTCCCACTGCTTTGTGTGATCTGTTCTTATTTGAATAGATGTTTTATCCACACCTTTCTGTGTTCTTCTGTTACACTGAAGTTTAGCAGTGTGAGGTCAGGTAAGGCCCCAATATGTGATATATACAGTACATGATTATATATAGGTATAGCTATATACAGTACATGATTACATACAGGTATAAATATATACAGTACATGATTATATATAGGTATAGATATATACAGTACATGATTATATATAGGTATAAATATATACAGTACATGATTATATATAGGTATAGATATATACAGTACATGATTACATACAGGTATAAATATATACAGTACATGATTACATATAGGTATAAATATATACAGTACATGATTATATATAGGTATAAATATATACAGTACATGATTACATATAGGTATAAATATATACAGCACATGATTACATATAGGTATACATATATACAGTACATGATTATATATAGGTATAGCTATATACAGTACATGATTACATATAGGTATAAATATATACAGTACATGATTATATATAGGTATAGATATATACAGTACATGATTATATATAGGTATAGCTATATACAGTACATGATTACATACAGGTATAAATATACACAGTACATGATTATATATAGGTATAGATATATACAGTACATGATTATATATAGGTATAAATATATACAGTACATGATTACATATAGGTATAAATATATACAGTACATGATTATATATAGGTATAAATATATACAGTACATGATTACATATAGGTATAAATATATACAGCACATGATTACATATAGGTATACATATATACAGTACATGATTATATATAGGTATAGCTATATACAGTACATGATTACATATAGGTATAAATATATACAGTACATGATTATATATAGGTATAGATATATACAGTACATGATTATATATAGGTATAGCTATATACAGTACATGATTACATACAGGTATAAATATATACAGTACATGATTATATATAGGTATAGATATATACAGTACATGATTATATATAGGTATAAATATATACAGTACATGATTACATATAGGTATAAATATATACAGTACATGATTATATATAGGTATAAATATATACAGTACATGATTACATATAGGTATAAATATATACAGCACATGATTACATATAGGTATACATATATACAGTACATGATTATATATAGGTATAGCTATATACAGTACATGATTACATATAGGTATAAATATATACAGTACATGATTATATATATAGGTATAGATATATACAGTACATGATTATATATATAGGTATAGCTATATACAGTACATGATTACATATAGGTATATATATATATATATACAGTACATGATTATATATAGGTATAGCTATATACAGTGCATGATTACATATAGGTATAGATATATACAGTACATGATTATATATAGGTATAGATAGATACAGTACATGATTATATATAGGTATAGCTATATACAGTACATGATTACATATAGGTATAAATATATACAGTACATGATTATATATAGGTATAGCTATATACAGTACATGATTATATATAGGTATAGCTATATACAGTACATGATTACATATAGGTATAAATATATACAGTACATGATTATATATAGGTATAGATATATACAGTATATGATTATATATAGGTATAGATAGATACAGTACATGATTATATATAGGTATAGATATATATATATAGTGCATGATTATATATAGGTATAGATATATACAGTACATGATTATATATAGGTATAGCTATATACAGTACATGATTATATATAGGTATAGATGTATACAGTACATGATTATATATTTTTTATAGATATATACAGTACATGATTATATAGAGTATAGATATATACAGTACATGATTATATATAGGTATAGATATATACAGTACATGATTATATATAGGTATAGATATATACAGATTTATATATAGAAATGACTATTTATAAATATATAAACCATTTTCCCTTATGTGAAGAACATTGAAATGGGAGTTAAAAACATGTGGAATTCGAGCGGATTCGTGTTCATTCGCCTTTCTAATTGACACTATTTGAAGCTCTCACAAAGTTATCAAAAATTCTACAGTTACGCTTGCGTCTTTTCCGACTCAGCGTACCTAGTTTTCAATCCGCCACCCTTCAGGTTGTGGATGCCATAGAACCCAGTGGGAGTCGGAAAACACAGAAAGCTTATGTTCGATGCTGCAAGAGAATGAAGAATATTACATAATAAAAGTAAATTAGAAACTTTATTAAAATTGTAGACCCTTTATAAATCAAACAATATTATTGCTCCACATTTGGTGCACTAGTAGATATAGGGATAAAAATGAGAAATACATTACTACTTATGGATGATGCTACAAATTTGTCTCTCATTACAAAGCAAGGGGACAATATTATTTCTACAAATTTGTTGCAAAGTTTTGCCCCAAACTTGTTGCACTAATAGAGATAAAAATGAAATAAATACACAACATAATATAGCTAACTTCCTTTTTATGTTTTGGAAAAATCTATGTGCACCATGTTTAAACCATGTAATACAAGTCCCACTCTCCACTTCGCGCCATATTTGACGCAACACTTTTTGCACCAATTATGACGCAAACTCCTAAATAACCCACACACTAGTGAGTTTTTCCACCACTTTTGATTGGAATATGCATAATCACATGATTTATGACATCAGCCAATCTGATTCAAATACACATTATAAACTATCACTAGCGAATCAAATTGCTCGATACTTGTGTCATTGGTCACTCATCAGAACTTGTAAGTGCCATTTGTTACATTGTGTATTATACTTTGAAACTATGTATATGTGAGTTTAGTATTAAAGATAAACATTGATGCTGACATTAGGACACAGTGTAATATTTTAGACAATGATTTTAAAATTCGAATTGATGTTCAATATAATCTTAAACTGATAGCTCAAAGGGATAGCCCACCTAACATTAAACTGTCATGATTCAGATACAGCAGAAATTAAAATCACCTGTTTACTGGCATGCTATTTTCAGTATATTTCTTCCTTCTCTTGAATTTCTTTTTCAGTAAGAAATGTAATCTTATATGCCAGCCCATTTTATAACACCTGTGTAGGGGTGGTTTTTAAAAATAGATTGCAATCAGGAGGAGTTAGACAGGTGCAGAGAAAAACCTAGCCCAGCTCTTAAAGGGACAGGAAAGCCCCAAAATATTATTTCATGATTTGGATAGAACATACAATTTTCAACAACTTTCCAATTTACTTCTATTATCAAATTTGCTTCATTCTCTTGTTATCCTTTGCTGAAGGAACAGCATTGCACTACTGGCAGCTAGCTGAACACATCTATTTAGCCAATCACAAGAGACAAATGTGTGCAGGCAGCAATCACCAGCTAGCTCCCACTAGTGTAGGATATGTGCGTATTCTTTTCCAACAAGGGATACCAAGAGAACAAAGCACATTTGAAAATAGAAGTGAATTTTAAAGTGTTTTATAATTACATGCTCTATCAGAATCCTGCAACTTACATGTTTACTTTTCTATCCCTTTAAAATATCCATAGAAATAAATACATATGATACCCTGATTACGTTACATTCACAATTATTCCTGCTCAGAATAATAATACATTTACACTATATACATATAGTGGTATAAATAAACACAGAGATATGACAGACAACAGACTAATAATACAGTTACACTATATACATATAGAGGTATAAATAAACACAGAGATATGACAGACAACAGACTAATAATACAGTTACACTATATACATATAGAGGTATAAATAAACACATAGATATGACAGACAACAGAATAATAATACATTTACACTATATACATATAGAGGTATAAATAAACACAGAGATATGACAGACAACAGACTAATAATACATTTACACTATATACATATAGAGGTATAAATAAACACAGAGATATGACAGACAACAGACTAATAATACATTTACACTATATACATATAGAGGTATAAATAAACAGAGATATGACAGACAACAGAATAATAATACAGTTACACTATATACATATAGAGGTATAAATAAACACAGAGATGTGACAGACAACAGAATAATAATACAGTTACACTATATACATATAGAGGTATAAATAAACACAGAGATATGACAGACAACAGAATAATAATACAGTTACACTATATACATATAGAGGTATAAATAAACAGAGATATGACAGACAACAGAATAATAATACAGTTACACTATATACATATAGAGGTATAAATAAACACAGAGATGTGACAGACAACAGAATAATAATACAGTTACACTATATACATATAGAGGTATAAATAAACACAGAGATGTGACAGACAACAGAATAATAATACATTTACACTATATACATATAGAGGTATAAATAAACACAGATATATGACACACAACAGACTAATAATACATTTACACTATATACATATAGAGTTATAAATAAACACAGAGATATGACAGACAACAGAATAATAATACATTTACACTATATACATATAGAGGTATAAATAAACACAGAGATATGACAGACAACAGAATAATAATACAGTTACACTATATACATATAGAGGTATAAATAAACACAGAGATATGACACACAACAGAATAATAATTCATTTACACTAGATACATATAGAGGTATAAATAAACACAGAGATATGACAGACAACAGACTAATAATACATTTACACTATATACATATAGAGGTATAAATAAACAGAGATATGACAGACAACAGAATAATAATACAGTTACACTATATACATATACAGGTATAATAAACACAGAGATGTGACAGACAACAGAATAATAATACAGTTACACTATATACATATACAGGTATAAATAAACACAGAGATATGACAGACAACAGAATAATAATACATTTACACTATATACATAAAGAGGTATAAATAAACAGAGATATGACAGACAACAGACTAATAATACAGTTACACTATATACATACAGAGGTATAAATAAACACACAGATATGACAGACAACAGAATAATAATACATTTACACTATATACATATAGAGGTATAAATAAACACAGAGATATGACAGACAACAGACTAATAATACAGTTACACTATATACATATACAGGTATAAATAAACACAGAGATATGACAGACAACAGAATAATAATATATTTACACTATATACATATAGAGGTATAAATAAACACAGAGATATGACAGACAAATGAATAATAATACAGTTACACTATATACATATAGAGGTATAAATAAACACAGAGATATGACAGACAACAGAATAATAATACATTTACACTATATACATATAGAGGTATAAATAAACACAGAGATATGACAGACAACAGAATAATAATACATTTACACTATATACATATAGAGGTATAAATAAACACAGAGATATGACAGACAACAGAATAATTATACATTTACACTATATACATATAGAGGTATAAATAAACACAGAGATATGACAGACAACAGAATAATAATACAGTTACACTATATACATATAGAGGTATAAATAAACACAGAGATGTGACAGACAACAGACTAATAATACATTTACACTATATACATATAGAGGTATAAATAAACACAGAGATATGACAGACAACAGAATAATAATACATTTACACTATATACATATAGAGGTATAAATAAACACAGAGATATGACAGACAACAGACTAATAATACAGTTACACTATATACATATAGAGGTATAAATAAACACAGAGATATGACAGACAACAGACTAATAATACAGTTACACTATATACATATAGAGGTATAAATAAACACAGAGATATGACAGACAACAGAATAATAATACATTTACACTATATACATATAGAGGTATAAATAAACACAGATATATGACAGACAACAGTATAATAATACAGTTACACTATATACATATAGAGGTATAAATAAACACAGAGATATGACAGACAACAGACTAATAATACAGTTCCACTATATACATATAGAGGTATAAATAAACACAGAGATATGACAGACAACAGACTAATAATACAGTTACACTATATACATATAGAGGTATAAATACACACAGAGATATGACAGACAACAGAATAATAATACATTTACATTATATACATATAGAGGTATAAATAAACACAGAGATATGACAGACAACAGTATAATAATACAGTTACACTATATACATATAGAGGTATAAATAAACACATAGATATGACAGACAATAGACTAATAATACATTTACACTATATACATATAGAGGTATAAATAAACACAGAGATATGACAGACAACAGAATAATAATACAGTTACACTATATACATATAGAGGTATAAATAAACACAGAGATGTGACAGACAACAGAATAATAATACATTTACACTATATACATATAGAGGTATAAATAAACACAGAGATATGACAGACAACAGACTAATAATACATTTACACTATATACATATAGTGGTATAAATAAACACAGAGATATGACAGACAACAGAATAATAATACAGTTATACTATATACATATAGAGGTATAAATAAACACAGAGATATGACAGACAACAGACTAATAATACAGTTACACTATATACATATAGAGGTATAAATAAACACAGAGATATGACAGACAACAGAATAATAATACAGTTACACTATATACATATAGAGGTATAAATAAACACAGATGTGACAGACAACAGAATAATAATACAGTTACACTATATACATATAGAGGTATAAATAAACACAGAGATATGACAGACAACAGACTAATAATACATTTACACTATATACATACAGAGGTATAAATAAACACAGAGATATGACAGACAGCAGAATAATAATACATTTACACTATATACATATAGAGGTATAAATAAACACATAGATATGACAGACACAGACTAATAATACATTTACACTATATACATACAGAGGTATAAATAAACATAGAGATATGACAGACAACAGAATAATAATACAGTTACACTATATACATATAGAGGTATAAATAAACACAGAGATATGACAGACAACAGACTAATAATACATTTACACTATATACATACAGAGGTATAAATAAACACAGAGATATGACAGACAGCAGAATAATAATACATTTACACTATATACATATAGAGGTATAAATAAACACATAGATATGACAGACACAGACTAATAATACATTTACACTATATACATACAGAGGTATAAATAAACATAGAGATATGACAGACAACAGAATAATAATACATTTACACTATATACATATAGAGGTATAAATAAACACATAGATATGACAGACACAGACTAATAATACATTTACACTATATACATATAGAGGTATAAATAAACACAGAGATATGACAGACAACAGAATAATAATACATTTACACTATATACATACAGTTGTATAAATAAACACAGAGATATGACAGACAGCAGAATAATAATACATTTACACTATATACATATAGAGGTATAAATAAACACATAGATATGACAGACACAGACTAATAATACATTTACACTATATACATATAGAGGTATAAATAAACACAGAGATATGACAGACAACAGAATAATAATACATTTACACTATATACATATAGAGGTATAAATAAACACAGAGATATGACAGACAACAGACTAATAATACATTTACACTATATACATATAGAGGTATAAATAAACACAGACATATGACATACAACATTGTTTAGAACAAAAAAAGAAACTCAGGGAAAGTAAATATGTTTGCAAAAGATTTCTGACATAAAACACACACACACACACATATATATATACACACTCACAGGTATGTGCAAGGATATATGTACACATTCTAGCATTAATTATAATTGAAAAAATAAATAAAAAAATATGACTTCTAGAAATACAAATCCACATTAATTTCTGTGAAAGTATCATATAACAAATACATCTAAAAATAACTTTCTATGAGATATTGGCCCCTAGTTATGAAGCCGTCAACCTCAAATACGCTGGAATTCCGCAGCGTATTTGTGGCGAGGCTGATTCGCCTTAGTTATCAAGCCCTAGACACCGGCAAAAGTAGAATATAGTGACGTAAGCTTCGATCCACCGGACTCGGTCCGAGACAGATCGATTCTTACGTCACTCCAGATGTTCCGCACACAAGTTCGGCACAATCTGACTACTTTTGCTAGTTATCAAAAAACTAGCAGGTACGCTTGGCACTTTTCCGGCCCAGCGTACCTGGTTAGGAATCAATGGGAGTCTGACCATAGCGAAAGTTCATGTTTGCTGCTGCCAGACATCCCATTGATTTCTATGGGAGATGCCTGCACCTAACACCCTAACATGTACCCCGAGTCTAAACACCCCTAATCTGTCCCCCCCTACACCGCCGCAACTAAATACATTTATTACCCCCTAAACCGCCGCTCCCAGAGCCCACCGCAAGCTATAATAAATATGTTAACCCCTAAACCGCCGCTCCCGGTCCCCGCCGCAACTATAATATATGTATTAACCCCTAAACCGCCGCTCCCGGACCCCGCCGCCACCTACATTATACCTATTAACCCCTATCCTGCCCCCCTACACCGTCGCCACCTATAGTAAAGTTATTAACCCCTATCCTGCCGATCCCGGACCACACCGCAACTAAATAAATTGTTTAACCCCTAAACCGCCGCTCCCAGACCCCGCCACCACCTATATTAAACTTATTAACCCCTAATCTGCCCCCCCCTACACCGTCACCACCTATAATAAATTTATTAACCCCTATCCTGCCCCCCCTACACCGCCGCCACTGTAATAAAATTATTAACCCCTAAACCTAAGTCTAACACTAACCCTAACACCCCCCTAACTTAAATATTAATTAAATAAATCTAAATAATATTTCTATTATGAACTAAATTAATCCTATTTAAAACTAAATACTTACCTTTAAAATAAACTCTAATATAGCTACAATATAAATAATAATTATATTGTAGCTATCTTAGGATTTATTTTTATTTTACAGGCAAATTTCAATTTATTTTAACTAGGTACAATAGCTATTAAATAGTTATTAACTATTTAATACCTACCTAGCTAAAATAAAGAGAAATTAACCTGTAAAATAAAAACTAACCTAAGTTACAATTACACCTAACACTACACTATACTTTAATAAATTATTCCTATTTAATACTAAATACTTACCTGTAAAATAAACCCTAACGGCTAGATTTGGAGTTTTGTCGGTAACGACCCGAAAAACTAACGCCGGCTTTTTTCTGGCCGCACCATAAAAATAACTCTGGTATTGAGAGTCCACATAAAGGCTGCGTTAGGCTCCAAAAAAGGAGCATAGAGCATTTTTAACGCAGCTTCAACTCTCGATACCAGAGTTGCTTACGCAAGTGGCCAGCCTCAAAAACGTGCTCGTGCACGATTCTCCCATAGGAAACAATGGGGCTGTTTGAGCTGAAAAAAAACCTAACACCTGCAAAAAAGCCGCGTTCAGCTCTTAACGCAGCCCCATTGTTTTCTATGGGGAAACACTTCCTACGTCTGCACCTAACACTCTAACATGTACCCCGAGTCTAAACACCCCTAACCTTACACTTATTAACCCCTAATCTGCCGCCCCCGCTATCGCTGACCCCTGTATATTATTTTTAACCCCTAATCTGCCGCTCCGTAAACCGCCGCTACTTACATTATCCCTATGTACCCCTAATCTGCTGCCCTAACATCGCCGACCCCTATATTATATTTATTAACCCCTAATCTGCCCCCCACAACGTCGCCTCCACCTGCCTACACTTATTAACCCCTAATCTGCCGACCGGACCTGAGAGCTACTATAATAAAGTTATTAACCCCTAATCCGCCTCACTAACCCTATAATAAATAGTATTAACCCCTAATCTGCCCTCCCTAACATCGCCGACACCTAACTTCAATTATTAACCCCTAATCTGCCGACCGGAGCTCACCGCTATTCTAATAAATGTATTAACCCCTAAAGCTAAGTCTAACCCTAACACTAACACCCCCCTAAATTAAATATAATTTACATCTAACGAAATTAATTAACTCTTATTAAATAAATTATTCCTATTTAAAGATAAATACTTACCTGTAAAATAAATCCTAATATAGCTACAATATAAATTATAATTATATTATAGCTATTTTAGGATTTATATTTATTTTACAGGTAACTTTGTATTTATTTTAACCAGGTACAATAGCTATTAAATAGTTAAGAACTATTTAATAGCTAAAATAGTTAAAATAATTACATATTTACCTGTAAAATAAATCCTAACCTAAGTTACAATTAAACCTAACACTACACTATCAATAAATTAATTAAATAAACTACCTACAATTACCTACAATTAACCTAACACTACACTATCAATAAATTAATTAAATACAATTCCTACAAATAAATACAATTAAATAAACTAGCTAAAGTACAAAAAATAAAAAAGAACTAAGTTGCAAAAAATAAAAAAATATTTACAAACATAAGAAAAATATTACAACAATTTTAAACTAATTACACCTACTCTAAGCCCCCTAATAAAATAACAAAGACCCCCAAAATAACAAAATGCCCTACCCTATTCTAAATTACTACATTTCAAAGCTCTTTTACCTTACCAGCCCTGAACAGGGCCCTTTGCGGGGCATGCCCCAAGAAATTCAGCTCTTTTGCCTGTAAAAAAAAACATACAATACCCCCCCCCAACATTACAACCCACCACCCACATACCCCTAATCTAACCCAAACCCCCCTTAAATAAACCTAACACTAAGCCCCTGAAGATCTTCCTACCTTGTCTTCACCCTACCAGGTTCACCGATCCGTCCTGAAGAGCTCCTCCGATGTCCTAATCCAAGCCCAAGCGGGGGGCTGAAGAGGTCCATGATCCGGCTGAAGTCTTCATCCAAGCGGGAGCTGAAGAGGTCCATGATCCGGCTGAAGTCTTCATCCAAGCGGGAGCTGAAGAGGTCCATGATCCGGATGAAGTCTTCTATCAACGGCATCTTCAATCTTCTTTCTTCCGGATCCATCTTGCAGACCTCCGACGCGGAACATCCTCTTCTCCCAACGCCTACTAGCCGAATGACGGTTCCTTTAAGGGACGTCATCCAAGATGGCGTCCCTCGAATTCCGATTGGATGATAGGATTCTATCAGCCAATCGGAATTAAGGTAGGAATATTCTGATTGGCTGATGGAATCAGCCAATCAGAATCAAGTTCAATCCGATTGGCTGATTGGATCAGCCAATCAGATTGAGCTTGCATTCTATTGGCTGTTCCGATCAGCCAATAGAATGCGAGCTCAATCTGATTGGCTGATTGGATCAGCCAATCGGATTGATCTTGATTCTGATTGGCTGATTCCATCAGCCAATCAGAATATTCCTACCTTAATTCCGATTGGCTGATAGAATCCTATCAGCCAATCAGAATTCGAGGGACGCCATCTTGGATGACGTCCCTTAAAGGAACCGTCATTCGGCTAGTAGGCGTCGGGAGAAGAGGATGTTCCGCGTCGGAGGTCTGCAAGATGGATCCGGAAGAAAGAAGATTGAAGATGCCGTTGATAGAAGACTTCATCCGGATCATGGACCTCTTCAGCTCCCGCTTGGATGAAGACTTCAGCCGAATCATGGACCTCTTCAGCTCCCGCTTGGATGAAGCCTTCAGCTGGATCATGGACCTCTTCAGTCCCCCGCTTGGGCTTGGATTAGGACATCGGAGGAGCTCTTCAGGACGGATCGGTGAACCTGGTAGGGTGAAGACAAGGTAGGAAGATCTTCAGGGGCTTAGTGTTTATTTAAGGGGGGTTTGGGTTAGATTAGGGGTATGTGGGTGGTGGGTTGTAATGTTGGGGGGGGGGTATTGTATGTTTTTTTTTACAGGCAAAAGAGCTGAATTTCTTGGGGCATGCCCCGCAAAGGGCCCTGTTCAGGGCTGGTAAGGTAAAAGAGCTTTGAAATGTAGTAATTTAGAATAGGGTAGGGCATTTTGTTATTGAGGGGGTCTTTGTTATTTTATTAGGGGGCTTAGAGTAGGTGCAATTAGTTTAAAATTGTTGTAATATTTTTCTTATGTTTGTAAATATTTTTTTATTTTTTGTAACTTAGTTCTTTTTTATTTTTTTTACTTTAGCTAGTTTATTTAATTGTATTTATTTGTAGGAATTGTATTTAATTAATTTATTGATAGTGTAGTGTTAGGTTAATTGTAGGTAATTGTAGGTATTTTATTTAATTAATTTAATGATAGTGTAGTGTTAGGTTTAATTGTAACTTAGGTTAGGATTTATTTTACAGGTAATTTTGTTATTATTTTAACTATGTAACTATTAAATAGTTCTTAACTATTTAATAGCTATTGTACCTGGTTAAAATAATTACAAAGTTGCCTGTAAAATAAATATTAATCCTAAAATAGCTACAATATAATTATAATTTATATTGTAGCTATATTAGGATTTATTTTACAGGTAAGTATTTAGCTTTAAATAGGAATAATTTATTTAATAAGAGTTAATTAATTTCGTTAGATTTAAATTATATTTAACTTAGGGTGGTGTTAGCGTTAGGGTTAGACTTAGCTTTAGGGGTTAATACATTTATTAGAATAGCGGTGAGCTCCGGTCGGCAGATTAGGGGTTAATAATTGAAGTTAGGTGTCGGCGATGTTAGGAAGGGCAGATTAGGGGTTAATACTATTTATTATAGGGTTAGTGAGGCGGATTAGGGGTTAATAACTTTATTATAGTAGCGGTGCGGTCCGCTCGGCAGATTAGGGGTTAATAAGTGTAGGCAGGTGGAGGCGACGTTGAGGGGGGCAGATTAGGGGTTAATAAATATAATATAGGGGTCGGCGGTGTTAGGGGCAGCAGATTAGGGGTACATAGCTATAATGTAGGTGGTGGCGCTTTGCGGTCGGCAGATTAGGGGTTAATTATAGTAGGTAGCTGGCGGCAACGTTGTGGGAGGCAGATTAGGGGTTAATAAATATAATACAGGGGTCGGCGGTGTTAGGGGCAGCAGATTAGGGGTACATAAGTATAACGTAGGTGGCGGTCAGCAGATTAGGGGTTAAAAAAATTATTCGAGTGTCGGCGATGTGGGGGGACCTCGGTTTAGGGGTACATAGGTAGTTTATGGGTGTTAGTGTACTTTAGAGCACAGTAGTTAAGAGCTTTATGAACCGGCGTTAGCCCAGAAAGCTCTTAACTACTGACTTTTTTCCTGCGGCTGGAGTTTTGTCGTTAGATGTCTAACGCTCACTTCAGAAACGACTCTAAATACCGGAGTTAGAAAGATCCCATTGAAAAGATAGGATACGCAATTGACGTAAGGGGATCTGCGGTATGGAAAAGTCGCGGATGAAAAGTGAGCGTTAGACCCTATTTTGAGTGACTCCAAATACCGGCGGTAGCCTAAAACCAGCGTTAGGAGCCTCTAACGCTGGTTTTCACGGCTAACGCCAAACTCCAAATCTAGGTCTAAGATAGCTACAATGTAATTAATAATTACATTGTAGCTATTTTAGGATTTATATTTATTTTACAGGTAACTTTGTATTAATTTTAGCTAGTTAGAATAGTTATTAAATAGTTATTAACTATGTAATAACTACCTAGATAAAAGAAATACTAAATTACCTGTAAAATAAATCCTAACCTAAGTTACTATTAAACCTAACACTACACTATCATTAAATTAATTAAATAAATTAACTACAAATAACTACAATTAAATTCAATTAAATAAACTAACTAAAGTACAAAGCTAAGTTACAAAAAATAAAAAAAATAAGTTACAAACATTTCAAAAATATTAAAACAATTTTAAGCTACTTACACCTAATCTAAGCCCCCTAATAAAATAACAAAGCCCCCCAAAATAAAAAAAATCCCTACCCTATGCTACATTAAAAAGTTACCAGCTCTATTACCTTACCAGCCCTTAAAAGGGCCTTTTGCGGGGCATTCCCCAAAGAAAACAGCTCTTTTGCCTGTAAAATAAAAATACAACCCCCCCCCCCCCAACATTAAAACCCACCACCCACATACCCCTACTCTAACCCAAACCCCCCTTAAATAAACCTAACACTACCCCCCCTGAAGATCATCCTACCTTTAGCCATCTTTAGCCAGCCGACCCACCGATGGAACTGAAGAAGAGATCCGGCGCGGCAGAAGTCATCATCCAAGGGGCGCTGAAGAAGTCTTCCATCCAATTGAAGTCATCATCCAAGGGGCGCTGAAGCGGTCTTCCATCCGATTGAAGTCTTCATCCAAGTGGCGTCTTCAATCTTCATCCATCCGGAGCGGAGCGGAGCCATCTTCACACGAGCCGACGTGGAGCCATCCTCTTCTTCCCAACGACTAACGACGAATGACGGTACCTTTAAGTGACGTCATCCAAGATGGCGTCCCTTCAATTCCGATTGGCTGATAGGATTCTATCAGCCAATCGGAATTAAGGTAGGAAAAATCTGATTGGCTGATTGAATCAGCCAATCAGATTGAAGTTCAATCCGATTGGCTGATCTAATCAGCCAATCAGATTGAGCTCGCATTCTATTGGCTGATCGGAACAGCCAATAGAATGCGAGCTCAATCTGATTGGCTGATTGGATCAGCCAATCGGATTGAACTTCAATCTGATTGGCTGATTCAATCAGCCAATCAGATTTTTCCTACCTTAATTCCGATTGGCTGATAGAATCCTATCAGCCAATCGGAATTGAAGGGACGCCATCTTGGATGACGTCCCTTAAAGGAACCTTCATTCGTCATTAGTCGTCGGGAAGAAGAGGATCGCTCCGCGTCTGCTCGTCTGAAGATGGCTCCGCTCCGCTCCGGATGGATGAAGATTGAAGACGCCGCTTGGATGAAGACTTCAATCGGATGGAAGACCTCTTCAGTACCCCTTGGATGAAGACTTCGGCAGCTGCGGATCTCTTCTTCAGTTCCATCGGTGGGTTGGCTGGCTGAAGACGCCTAAGGGTAGGATGATCTTCAGGGGGGTAGTGTTAGGTTTATTTAAGGGGGGTTTGGTTAGAGTAGGGTTATGTGGGTGGTGGGTTTTAATGTTGGGGGGGTTTGTATTTTTTTTTACAGGCAAAAGAGCTGTTTTCTTTGGGGCATGCCCCGCAAAGACCCTTTTAAGGGCTGGTAAGGTAATAGAGCTGGTAACTTTTTAATGTAGAATAGGGTAGGGAATTTTTTTATTTTGAGGGACTTTGTTAATTTATTAGGGGGCTTAGATTAGGTGTAAGTAGCTTAAAATTGTTGTAATATTTTTGAAATGTTTGTAACTTATTTTTTTTAATTTTTGTAACTTAGCTTTTTTTATTTTTTGTACTTTAGTTAGTTTATTTAATTTAATTTAATTGTAGTTATTTGTAGCTAATTTATTTAATTAATTTAATGATAGTGTAGTGTTAGGTTTAATTGTAACTTAGGTTAAGATTTATTTTACAGGTAATTTTGTATTTCTTTTAGCTAGGTAGTTATTAAATAGTTAATAGCTATTTAATAACTATTCTCACTAGCTAAAATAAATACAAAGTTACCTGTAAAATAAATGTAAATCCTAAAATAGCTACAATGTAATTATTAATTACATTGTAGCTATCTTAGGGTTTATTTTACAGGTAAGTATTTAGTTTTAAATAGGAATAATTTATTAAAGTATAGTGTAGTGTTAGGTGTAATTGTAACTTAGGTTAGTTTTTATTTTACAGGTAAATTTCTCTTTATTTTAACTAGGTAGCTATTAAATAGTTAATAACTATTTAATAGCTATTGTACCTAGTTAAAATAAATTGAAAGCTGCCTGTAAAATAAAAATAAATCCTAAGATAGCTACAATATAATTATTATTTATATTGTAGCTATATTACGGTTTATTTTAAAGGTAAGTATTTAGTTTTAAATATGATTAATTTAGTTAATAAGAGAAATATTATTTAGATTTATTTAATTAATATTTAAGTTAGGGGGGTGTTAGGGTTAGTGTTAGACTTAGGTTTAGGGGTTAATAATTTTATTACAGTGGTGGCGGTGTAGGGGGGGGCAGGATAGGGGTTAATAAATTTATTATAGGTGGTGACAGTGTGGGGGGGGGGGCAGATTAGGGGTTAATAAGTTTAATATAGGTGGCGGCGGTGTCCGGGAGCGGCGGTTTAGGGGTTAATACATTTATAAGAGTTGCAGCGGGGTCTAGGAGCGGCGGTTTAGGGGTTAATAACTTTATTTAGTTGCGGGGGGCTCCGGAGGCACCGGTATAGGGGTAGAACAGTGTATTTAGTGTGGGTGCTTAGTGACAGCTTGTCAATAAAGCTGTCAAAAAGCCGAAGAGCAGCGAGATCGGATGAGTGATAACTATCACAGTCCGCTGCTCATCGCCCCGTACTTGGTGCGCGACTTTTTGACAGCTTTATTGATAACTTTGACGAGATTTTTCAGGTCCGCGGCGGCGATGGTAGGCGAGCTTAGGCGGGCGTATTGGGCCAGCGAAGGCAGGTAAAGTAGACACGTTGATAACTAGAGGCCATTGTTTGTTAAGGTATAAATCAATCTATTTCTTGCACATTAACGGATGAAAAATAAAAGATTAGCTTTAGAGAAATGTGCTTGTTCATGAACAGTAATGAAATTATATAAATAAAGTTGGGAAAAACCCAAATAACCGCAACATCGATGACTGTTAGTTAACACCAGTTCGATGTTCTTCGCACCGTACTTGACTTTTTTTTTACGGGTTTTTTGATAAATAAGATCGTATTCAGATCCGCGGCATCAATGTCTGGCGGTGTCTGGCGAGCGTATTGCCGCAGGCGAATGCAACATAGTTGACGCATTGATAAATAGGCCCCATGGAGTGTAACTGTACAATGTAATGTATTTGTATGTGTTTTGTGCAACTTTTTTTTTTTGTGAAACAATTACCTAGAGCTCAGAGGACGCGGTAATCATTCTAGTGTAAATTTGCTATTGTGCTCCTGCATTCGTGTTTTCTTGCAACTTGTAATATGAGCGCTACACCTGACGTGCGCAAACAGCTGCATTAAACCTCTTTTTGCTCTGTGTAACTGTTAGCGCACCACTTGTAATCTGGCCCTAAATAGGCTGACCCTGCATAAAGAGCAGTTATCGCACTATATATACACAAAGTCTAATAGCTTGCTATTTAAATACTAATTATGACTGGGGAGTTCAATGAGTAGAACCATTTATTTCAAATACAAAAATGTCTCTTTATTTCCAATCCCTCCCTATGGGGATTTATTTATGCTGCAATCTCCTCTTTTCTACATAGAATACAACAGTATTCATATTTTCACTATAGGTGGTGGTTTCCGCAGGCAAAAACAGTTACTTCAAATGAGAAAATAAATGTGAAGGAGCTGTTTGCAAACAATTGAATGCAGTCCAACCTGTAAAATGAATCATTGGGATCATCTTAAAGGTGAGAAAAATGTATAGTAAACTGTCCCTTTAATTTGACAGCACCACATTGGTTGTAAGATATGACAAAAGTAAACGTTTGCTATTTTCTGAGTTTGACTAATTTGATTTTTCATTTTAGTGTGGTTTTTCTGATCCATAGTGTGATCTGGAGAACAGACCTCAATCAGTGGCCTCTATTTATCAAGGTCTGGCGGACGTGATCCGACAGTGCGGATCAGGTCCGCCAGACCTCGCTGAATACGGAGAGCAATACGCTCTCCATATTCAGCATTGCACCAACAGCTCACAAGAGCTGCTGGTGCAACGCCGCCCCCTGCAGACTCGCGGCCAATCGGCCGCCAGCAGGGGGTGTCAATCAACCCGATCGTACTCGATTTAGACCGCTGCTTCATAACTTGTATTTCTGGCGAGTCTGAAGACTCGCCAGAAACATGGCCCTTCAAGCTCCGTACGTAGCTTGATAAATATGGGCCACTGTGTCATAGTGGGACTTGACAGCTCTGTTCACAACTTGGCATCTTAATACATTACTTAGAAAGAAGCAGGAGTCTTTTTCGTTTATGAACATTTGTGTAGAAAATACACTGGCATAGATTTGTGCAGGACGATCCTAAAATAGCGTTTTTTATTATCCTAAGGAAAGCAATACAATGGACCAGCAGATGGTTAGACAGAGTGCCTGAGCAGGTGGGAACAAACTGGTTCCTGGTGCCAGAAGAAAAAGTTTGTTTTGCTTTTAAAGCTTTATAAGCCGTATCGCTGCAGGCTACCACTGTGCCAAACATATGCTCTGCACCCATGCAGATTATTCCACTGCCTGACAGCTTGCTGCAATTCTTTTCACTGTAGATCTGTAGGGGAATAGGGGAAATCAAAGGAAAGTTAATCCTTCTGGTCTCATTAGGGTGCGGCTAGCTTGGCAACAAAGCGTAAATGAAAGATGAGCTGTGGTTTTCTGGAAATCTAAGGGTTAAGTATAATTCCTGCAGGGCTTTAATTCCAGATTGTTACACATCAGGGAGTTGATGGCAGCTTTTGTTACCTGCTTATAGTTCACTCCTGCTCAGTTCTAACCCAAGTGCTTGTTTTATATTTAAAATGTATTTACTAAAAAAATACAAAATGGAACTGAAAGCTACGTTTTCTAAAGTGAGAATTCTTAAAGAGATATTAAGCACTAAGGGCCAGAACACAAGTGGCACGTTAGCATTTATGAGTGAGCAATAAGGAGTTTATCGTGGGTTGTGGGGAGCGCCAGGTTTTCCTCTCATATTACAAGTTGAAAGTAAATGATATCGCTTCAGCGCAATCCTGACTTATACTAGAATGATTACCGCGTCCTCAGAGCCCTGGTTAACTGTTTTGCGAAACAAAAAAGTGTCACAAAACACATAAAAAATACACTACATAGTACAGTAACACTCATAATAACACAATCTAATAAATATACATTACACAGTACAGTAACACACATAATAACACAATCTAATAAATATACATTACACAGTACAGTAACACACATAATAACACCATCTAATAAATATACATTACACAGTACAGTTACACACATAACACTATCTAATAAATATACATTACACTGTACAGTTACACACATAATAACACCATCTAATAAATATACATTATACAGTACAGTTACACACATAACACCATCTAATAAATATACATTACACAGTACAGTTACACACATAATAACACCATCTAATAAATATACATTACACAGTACAGTAACACACATAATAACACTATCTAATAAATATACATTACACAGTACAGTAACACTCATAATAACACTGTCTAATAAATATAAATTATACAGTACAGTTACACACATAATAACACCATCTAATAAATATACATTACACAGTACAGTTACACTTATAATAACACCATCTAATAAATATACATTACACAGTACAGTTACACACATAATAACACTGCCTAATAAATATACATTACACAGTACAGTTACACACATAATAACACTATCTAATAAATATACATTACACAGTACAGTTACACACATAATAACACCATCTAATAAATATACATTACACAGTACAGTTACACACATAATAACTGTCTAATAAATATACATTACACAGTACAGTTACACTCATAATAACACTATCTAATAAATATACATTACATAGTACAGTTACACTCATATTAACACTATCTAATAAATATACATTACACAGTACAGTTACACACATAATAACACTATCTAATAAATATACATTACACAGTACAGTTACACACATAATAACACCATCTAATAAATATACATTACACAGTACAGTTACACTCATAATAACACTGTCTAATAAAGATACATTACACAGTACAGTTACACACATAATACGTTACAGTTACACATATAATAACACTATCTAATAACAATACATTACAAATTATAGTTACACACATAATAACACTATCTAATAAATATACATTACACAGTACAGTTACACTTATAATAACGCTATCTAATAAATATACATTACACAGTACAGTTACACACACATAACACCATCTAATAAATATACATTACACAGTACAGTTACACACACATAATAACACTATCTAATAAATATACATTACACAGTACAGTTACACACACATAAAAACACCATCTAATAAATATACATTACACAGTACAGTTACACACATAATAACACCATCTAATAAATATACATTACACAGTACAGTTACACTTATAATAACGCTATCTAATAAATATACATTACACAGTACAGTTACACACACATAACACCATCTAATAAATATACATTACACAGTACAGTTACACACATAATAACACTGTCTAATAAATTTACATTACACAGTACAGTTACACACATAATAACACTCTCTAATAAATATACATTACACAGTACAGTTACACACATAATAACACTGTCTAATAAATATACATTACATAGTACAGTTACCCACATAATAACACCATATAATAAATATATATTACACAGTACAGTTACACTTATAATAACACTGTCTAATAAATATACATTACACAGTACAGTTACACTTATAATAACACTATCTAATAAATATACATTACACAGTACAGTTACACACATAATAACACTATCTAATAAATATAAATTACACAGTACAGTTACACACATAATAACACTGTCTAATAAATATACATTACACAGTACAGTTACACACATAATAACACCATCTAATAAATATACATTACACTGTACAGTTACACACATAATAACACCATCTAATAAATGTACATTACACAGTACAGTTACACACATAATAACACTATCTAATAAATATACATTACACAGTACAGTTACACACAATAACACTATCTAATAAATATACATTACACAGTACAGTTACACTCATAATAACACTGCCTAATAAATATACATTACACAGTACAGTTACACACATAATAACACCATCTAATAAATATACATTATACAGTACAGTTACACACATAATAACACCATCTAATAAATATACATTACACAGTACAGTTACACACATAATAACACCATCTAATAAATATACATTATACAGTACAGTTACACACATAATAACACCATCTAATAAATATACATTACACAGTACAGTTACACACATAATAACACCATCTAATAAATATACATTACACAGTACAGTTACACACATAATAACACCATCTAATAAGTATACATTACACAGTACAGTTACACACATAATAACACTGCCTAATAAATATACATTACACAGTACAGTTACACACATAATAACATTATCTAATAAATATACATTACACAGTACAGTTACACACATAATAACACCATCTAATAAATATACATTACACAGTACAGTTACACACATAATAACACTATCTAATAAATATACATTATACAGTACAGTTACACACATAATAACACCATCTAATAAATATACATTACACAGTACAGTAACACACATAATAACACTATCTAATAAATATACATTACATAGTACAGTTACACACATAATAACACTGTCTAATAAATATACATTACACAGTACAGTTACACACATAATAACACTATCTAATAAGTATACATTACACAGTACAGTTACACAAATAATAACACTGTCTAATAAATATACATTACACAGTACAGTTACACACATAATAACACTATCTAATAAGTATACATTACACAGTACAGTTACACACATAATAACACTGTCTAATAAATATACATTACAGAGTACAGTTACACACATAATAAAACTAGCTAATAAATATACATTATACAGTACAGTTACACACATAATAACACTGTCTAATAAATATAGATTACACAGTACAGTTACACACAACACTATCTAATAAATATACATTACACAGTACAGTTACACACATAATAACACTATCTAATAAATATACATTACACAGTACAGTTACACACATAATAACACCATCTAATAAATATACATTACACAGTACAGTTACACACATAATAACACCATCTCATAAATATACATTACACAGTACAGTTACACTCATAATAACACTATCTAATAAATATACATTACACAGTACAGTTACACACATAATAACGCTATCTAATAAATATACATTACATAGTACAGTTACACTCATAATAACACTATCTAATAAATATACATTACACAGTACAGTTACACACATAATAACACTATCTAATAAATATACATTACACAGTACAGTTACACACATAATAACACTATCTAATAAATATACATTACACAGTACAGTTACACACATAATAACATTATCTAATAAATATACATTACACAGTACAGTTACACACATAATAACACTATCTAATAAATATACATTACACAGTACAGTTACACACATAATAACACTATTTAATAAATATACATTACACAGTACAGTTACACACATAATAACACTGTCTAATAAATATACATTACACAGTACAGTTACACACATAATAACACCATATAATAAATATACATTACACAGTACAGTTACACACACAATAACACTGTCTAATAAATATACATTACACAGTACAGTTACACACATAATAACACTATCTAATAAATATACATTACACAGTACAGTTACACACATAATAACACCATATAAAAATATACATTACACAGTACAGTTACACACATAATAACACTAGCTAATAAATATACATTACACAGTACAGTTACACACATAATAACACTGTCTAATAAATATACATTACACAGTACAGTTACACACATAAGAACACTATCTAATAAATATAAATTACAAAGTACAGTTACACACATAATAACACTATCTAATAAATATACATTACACAGTACAGTTACACACATAATAACACCATATAATAAATATTCATTACACAGTACAGTTACACATATAATAACACTGTCTAATAAATATACATTACACAGTACAGTTACACACATAATAACACTATCTAATAAATATACATTACACAGTACAGTTACACACATAATAACACCATCTAATAAATATACATTAAACAGTACAGTTACACACATAATAACACCATCTAATTAATATACATTACACAGTACAGTTACACACATATTAACACTGTCTGATAAATATACATTACACAGCACAGTTACACACATAATAACATCATCTAATAAATATACATTACACAGTACAGTTACACACATAATAACACCATCTAATAAATATACATTACACAGTACAGTTACACACATAATAACACCATCTAATAAATATACATTACACAGTACAGTTACACACATAATAACACCATATAATAAATATACATAACACAGTACAGTTACACACATAATAACACTGTCTGATAAATATACATTACACAGTACAGTTACACACACATAATAACACTATCTAATAAATATACATTACACAGTACAGTTACACACATAATAACACTGTCTAATAAATTTACATTACACAGTACAGTTACACACATAATAACACTCTCTAATAAATATACATTACACAGTACAGTTACACACATAATAACACTGTCTAATAAATATACATTACATAGTACAGTTACCCACATAATAACACCATATAATAAATATATATTACACAGTACAGTTACACTTATAATAACACTGTCTAATAAATATACATTACACAGTACAGTTACACTTATAATAACACTATCTAATAAATATACATTACACAGTACAGTTACACACATAATAACACTATCTAATAAATATAAATTACACAGTACAGTTACACACATAATAACACTGTCTAATAAATATACATTACACAGTACAGTTACACACATAATAACACCATCTAATAAATATACATTACACAGTACAGTTACACACATAATAACACTATCTAATAAATATACATTACACAGTACAGTTACACACAATAACACTATCTAATAAATATACATTACACAGTACAGTTACACTCATAATAACACGGCCTAATAAATATACATTACACAGTACAGTTACACACATAATAACACCATCTAATAAATATACATTATACAGTACAGTTACACACATAATAACACCATCTAATAAATATACATTACACAGTACAGTTACACACATAATAACACCATCTAATAAATATACATTATACAGTACAGTTACACACATAATAACACCATCTAATAAATATACATTACACAGTACAGTTACACACATAATAACACCATCTAATAAATATACATTACACAGTACAGTTACACACATAATAACACCATCTAATAAGTATACATTACACAGTACAGTTACACACATAATAACACTGCCTAATAAATATACATTACACAGTACAGTTACACACATAATAACATTATCTAATAAATATACATTACACAGTACAGTTACACACATAATAACACCATCTAATAAATATACATTACACAGTACAGTTACACACATAATAACACTATCTAATAAATATACATTATACAGTACAGTTACACACATAATAACACCATCTAATAAATATACATTACACAGTACAGTAACACACATAATAACACTATCTAATAAATATACATTACATAGTACAGTTACACACATAATAACACTGTCTAATAAATATACATTACACAGTACAGTTACACACATAATAACACTATCTAATAAGTATACATTACACAGTACAGTTACACAAATAATAACACTGTCTAATAAATATACATTACACAGTACAGTTACACACATAATAACACTATCTAATAAGTATACATTACACAGTACAGTTACACATATAATAACACTGTCTAATAAATATACATTACAGAGTACAGTTACACACATAATAAAACTAGCTAATAAATATACATTATACAGTACAGTTACACACATAATAACACTGTCTAATAAATATAGATTACACAGTACAGTTACACACAACACTATCTAATAAATATACATTACACAGTACAGTTACACACATAATAACACTGTCTAATAAATATACATTACACAGTACAGTTACACACATAATAACACCATATAATAAATATACATTACACAGTACAGTTACACACACAATAACACTGTCTAATAAATATACATTACACAGTACAGTTACACACATAATAACACTATCTAATAAATATACATTACACAGTACAGTTACACACATAATAACACCATATAAAAATATACATTACACAGTACAGTTACACACATAATAACACTAGCTAATAAATATACATTACACAGTACAGTTACACACATAATAACACTGTCTAATAAATATACATTACACAGTACAGTTACACACATAAGAACACTATCTAATAAATATAAATTACAAAGTACAGTTACACACATAATAACACTATCTAATAAATATACATTACACAGTACAGTTACACACATAATAACACCATATAATAAATATTCATTACACAGTACAGTTACACATATAATAACACTGTCTAATAAATATACATTACACAGTACAGTTACACACATAATAACACTATCTAATAAATATACATTACACAGTACAGTTACACACATAATAACACCATCTAATAAATATACATTAAACAGTACAGTTACACACATAATAACACCATCTAATTAATATACATTACACAGTACAGTTACACACATATTAACACTGTCTGATAAATATACATTACACAGCACAGTTACACACATAATAACATCATCTAATAAATATACATTACACAGTACAGTTACACACATAATAACACCATCTAATAAATATACATTACACAGTACAGTTACACACATAATAACACCATCTAATAAATATACATTACACAGTACAGTTACACACATAATAACACCATATAATAAATATACATAACACAGTACAGTTACACACATAATAACACTGTCTGATAAATATACATTACACAGTACAGTTACACACACATAATAACACTATCTAATAAATATACATTACACAGTACAGTTACACACATAATAACACTGTCTAATAAATTTACATTACACAGTACAGTTACACACATAATAACACTCTCTAATAAATATACATTACACAGTACAGTTACACACATAATAACACTGTCTAATAAATATACATTACATAGTACAGTTACCCACATAATAACACCATATAATAAATATATATTACACAGTACAGTTACACTTATAATAACACTGTCTAATAAATATACATTACACAGTACAGTTACACTTATAATAACACTATCTAATAAATATACATTACACAGTACAGTTACACACATAATAACACTATCTAATAAATATAAATTACACAGTACAGTTACACACATAATAACACTGTCTAATAAATATACATTACACAGTACAGTTACACACATAATAACACCATCTAATAAATATACATTACACAGTACAGTTACACACATAATAACACTATCTAATAAATATACATTACACAGTACAGTTACACACAATAACACTATCTAATAAATATACATTACACAGTACAGTTACACTCATAATAACACGGCCTAATAAATATACATTACACAGTACAGTTACACACATAATAACACCATCTAATAAATATACATTATACAGTACAGTTACACACATAATAACACTATCTAATAAATATACATTACACAGTACAGTTACACACATAATAACACCATCTAATAAATATACATTATACAGTACAGTTACACACATAATAACACCATCTAATAAATATACATTACACAGTACAGTTACACACATAATAACACCATCTAATAAATATACATTACACAGTACAGTTACACACATAATAACACCATCTAATAAATATACATTACACAGTACAGTTACACACATAATAACACTGCCTAATAAATATACATTACACAGTACAGTTACACACATAATAACATTATCTAATAAATATACATTACACAGTACAGTTACACACATAATAACACCATCTAATAAATATACATTACACAGTACAGTTACACACATAATAACACTATCTAATAAATATACATTATACAGTACAGTTACACACATAATAACACCATCTAATAAATATACATTACACAGTACAGTAACACACATAATAACACTATCTAATAAATATACATTACATAGTACAGTTACACACATAATAACACTGTCTAATAAATATACATTACACAGTACAGTTACACACATAATAACACTATCTAATAAGTATACATTACACAGTACAGTTACACAAATAATAACACTGTCTAATAAATATACATTACACAGTACAGTTACACACATAATAACACTATCTAATAAGTATACATTACACAGTACAGTTACACATATAATAACACTGTCTAATAAATATACATTACAGAGTACAGTTACACACATAATAAAACTAGCTAATAAATATACATTATACAGTACAGTTACACACATAATAACACTGTCTAATAAATATAGATTACACAGTACAGTTACACACAACACTATCTAATAAATATACATTACACAGTACAGTTACACACATAATAACACTATCTAATAAATATACATTACACAGTACAGTTACACACATAATAACACCATCTAATAAATATACATTACACAGTACAGTTACACACATAATAACACTATCTAATAAATATACATTACACAGTACAGTTACACACACATAACACCATCTAATAAATATACATTACACAGTACAGTTACACACACATAATAACACCATCTAATAAATATACATTACACAGTACAGTTACACACACATAATAACACCATCTAATAAATATACATTACACAGTACAGTTACACACATAATAACACCATCTAATAAATATACATTACACAATACAGTTACACTTATAATAACACCATCTAATAAATATACATTACACCGTACAGTTATACACATAATAACACCATCTAATAAATATACATTACACAGTACAGTTACACTCATAATAACACTATCTAATAAATATACATTACACAGTACAGTTACACACATAATAACGCTATCTAATAAATATACATTTCATAGTACAGTTACACTCATAATAACACTATCTAATAAATATACATTACACAGTACAGTTACACACATAATAACACTATCTAATAAATATACATTACACAGTACAGTTACACACATAATAACACTATCTAATAAATATACATTACACAGTACAGTTACACACATAATAACACTATCTAATAAATATACATTACACAGTACAGTTACACTTATAATAACGCTATCTAATAAATATACATTACATAGTACAGTTACACACATAATAACACTATCTAATAAATATACATTACACAGTACAGTTACACACACATAACACCATCTAATAAATATACATTACACAGTACAGTTACACACACATAATAACACCATCTAATAAATATATATTACACAGTACAGTTACACACACATAATAACACCATCTAATAAATATACATTACACAGTACAGTTACACACATAATAACACCATCTAATAAATATACATTACACAATACAGTTACACTTATAATAACACCATCTAATAAATATACATTACACCGTACAGTTATACACATAATAACACTATCTAATAAATATACATTACACAGTACAGTTACACACATAATAACACCATCTAATAAATATACATTACACAGTACAGTTACACTCATAATAACACTATCTAATAAATATACATTACACAGTACAGTTACACACATAATAACGCTATCTAATAAATATACATTACATAGTACAGTTACACTCATAATAACACTATCTAATAAATATACATTACACATTACAGTTACACACATAATAACACTATCTAATAAATATACATTACACAGTACAGTTACACACATAATAACACTATCTCATAAATATACATTACACAGTACAGTTACACACATAATAACACTATCTAATAAATATACATTACACAGTACAGTTACACACATAATAACACTATCTAATAAATATACATTACACAGTAAAGTTACACACATAATAACACTATTTAATAAATATACATTACAAAGTACAGTTACACACATAATAACACTGTCTAATAAATATACATTATACAGTACAGTTACACACATAATGACACCATATAATAAATATACATTACACAGTACAGTTACACACATAATAACACTGTCTAATAAATATACATTACACAGTACAGTTACACACATAATAACACTATCTAATAAATATACATTACAAAGTACAGTTACACACATAATAACACTATCTAATAAATATACATTACACAGTACAGTTACACACATAATAACACCATATAATAAATATTCATTACACAGTACAGTTACACATATCATAACACTGTCTAATAAATATACATTACACAGTACAGTTACACACATAATAACACTATCTAATAAATATACATTACACAGTACAGTTACACACATAATAACACCATCTAATAAATATACATTACACAGTACAGTTACACACATAATAACACCATCTAATTAAAATACGTTACACAGTACAGTTACACACATATTAACACTGTCTGATAAATATACATTACACAGCACAGTTACACACATAATAACATCATCTAATAAATATACATTACACAGTACAGTTACACACATAATAACACCATCTAATAAATATACATTACACAGTACAGTTACACACATAATAACACCATCTAATAAATATACATTACACAGTACAGTTACACACATAATAACACCATATAATAAATATACATTACACAGTACAGTTACACACATAATAACACTGTCTGATAAATATACATTACACAGTACAGTTACACACACATAATAACACTATCTAATAAATATACATTACACAGTACAGTTACACACATAATAACACTGTCTAATAAATTTACATTACACAGTACAGTTACACACATAATAACACTCTCTAATAAATATACATTACACAGTACAGTTACACACATAATAACACTGTCTAATAAATATACATTACATAGTACAGTTACACACACATAATAACACCATATAATAAATATACATTACACAGTACAGTTACACTTATAATAACACTGTCTAATAAATATACATTACACAGTACAGTTACACTTATAATAACACTATCTAATAAATATACATTACACAGTACAGTTACACACATAATAACACTATCTAATAAATATACATTACACAGTACAGTTACACACATAATAACACTGTCTAATAAATATACATTACACAGTACAGTTACACACATAATAACACCATCTAATAAATATACATTACACTGTACAGTTACACACATAATAACACCATCTAATAAATATATATTACACAGTACAGTTACACACATAATAACACTATCTAATAAATATAGATTACACAGTACAGTTACACACAATAACACTATCTAATAAATATACATTACACAGTACAGTTACACTCATAATAACACTGCCTAATAAATATACATTACACAGTACAGTTACACACATAATAACACCATCTAATAAATATACATTATACAGTACAGTTACACACATAATAACACCATCTAATAAATATACATTACACAGTACAGTTACACACATAATAACACCATCTAATAAATATACATTATACAGTACAGTTACACACATAATAACACCATCTAATAAATATAAATTACACAGTACAGTTACACACATAATAACACCATCTAATAAGTATACATTACACAGTACAGTTACACACATAATAACACTGCCTAATAAATATACATTACACAGTACAGTTACACACATAATAACATTATCTAATAAATATACATTACACAGTACAGTTACACACATAATAACACCATCTAATAAATATACATTACACAGTACAGTCACACACATAATAACACTATCTAATAAATATACATTATACAGTACAGTTACACACATAATAACACCATCTAATAAATATACATTACACAGTACAGTAACACACATAATAACACTATCTAATAAATATACATTACATAGTACAGTTACACACATAATAACACTGTCTAATAAATATACATTACACAGTACAGTTACACACATAATAACACTATCTAATAAGTATACATTACACAGTACAGTTACACACATAATAACACTATCTAATAAGTATACATTACACAGTACAGTTACACACATAATAACACTGTCTAATAAATATACATTACAGAGTACAGTTACACACATAATAAAACTAGCTAATAAATATACATTATACAGTACAGTTACACACATAATAACACTGTCTAATAAATATACATTACACAGTACAGTTACACACAACACTATCTAATAAATATACATTACACAGTACAGTTACACACATAATAACACCATCTAATAAATATACATTACACAGTACAGTTACACACATAATAACACTATCTAATAAATATACATTACACAGTACAGTTACACACACATAACACCATCTAATAAATATACATTACACAGTACAGTTACACACACATAATAACACCATCTAATAAATATACATTACACAGTACGGTTACACACACATAATAACACCATCTAATAAATATACATTACACAGTACAGTTACACACATAATAACACCATCTAATAAATATACATTACACAATACAGTTACACTTATAATAACACCATCTAATAAATATACATTACACCGTACAGTTATACACATAATAACACCATCTAATAAATATACATTACACAGTACAGTTACACTCATAATAACACTATCTAATAAATATACATTACACAGTACAGTTACACACATAATAACGCTATCTAATAAATATACATTACATAGTACAGTTACACTCATAATAACACTATCTAATAAATATACATTACACAGTACAGTTACACACATAATAACACTATCTAATAAATATACATTACACAGTACAGTTACACACATAATAACACTATCTAATAAATATACATTACACAGTACAGTTACACACATAATAACACTATCTAATAAATATACATTACACAGTACAGTTACACTTATAATAACGCTATCTAATAAATATACATTACATAGTACAGTTACACACATAATAACACTATCTAATAAATATACATTACACAGTACAGTTACACACACATAACACCATCTAATAAATATACATTACACAGTACAGTTACACACACATAATAACACCATCTAATAAATATATATTACACAGTACAGTTACACACACATAATAACACCATCTAATAAATATACATTACACAGTACAGTTACACACATAATAACACCATCTAATAAATATACATTACACAATACAGTTACACTTATAATAACACCATCTAATAAATATACATTACACCGTACAGTTATACACATAATAACACTATCTAATAAATACACATTACACAGTACAGTTACACACATAATAACACCATCTAATAAATATACATTACACAGTACAGTTACACTCATAATAACACTATCTAATAAATATACATTACACAGTACAGTTACACACATAATAACGCTATCTAATAAATATACATTACATAGTACAGTTACACTCATAATAACACTATCTAATAAATATACATTACACAGTACAGTTACACACATAATAACACTATCTAATAAATATACATTACACAGTACAGTTACACACATAATAACACTATCTAATAAATATACATTACACAGTACAGTTACACACATAATAACACTATCTAATAAATATACATTACACAGTACAGTTACACACATAATAACACTATCTAATAAATATACATTACACAGTAAAGTTACACACATAATAACACTATTTAATAAATATACATTACACAGTACAGTTACACACATAATAACACTGTCTAATAAATATACATTACACAGTACAGTTACACACATAATAACACCATATAATAAATATACATTACACAGTACAGTTACACACATAATAACACTGTCTAATAAATATACATTACACAGTACAGTTACACACATAATAACACTATCTAATAAATATACATTACACAGTACAGTTACACACATAATAACACCATATAAAAATATACATTACACAGTACAGTTACACACATAATAACACTATCTAATAAATATACATTACACAGTACAGTTACACACATAATAACGCTATCTAATAAATATACATTACAAAGTACAGTTACACACATAATAACACTATCTAATAAATATACATTACACAGTACAGTTACACACATAATAACACCATATAATAAATATTCATTACACAGTACAGTTACACATATCATAACACTGTCTAATAAATATACATTACACAGTACAGTTACACACATAATAACACTATCTAATAAATATACATTACACAGTACAGTTACACACATAATAACACCATCTAATAAATATACATTACACAGTACAGTTACACACATAATAACACCATCTAATTAATATACATTACACAGTACAGTTACACACATATTAACACTGTCTGATAAATATACATTACACAGCACAGTTACACACATAATAACATCATCTAATAAATATACATTACGCAGTACAGTTACACACATAATAACACCATCTAATAAATATACATTACACAGTACAGTTACACACATAATAACACCATCTAATAAATATACATTACACAGTACAGTTACACACATAATAACACCATATAATAAATATACATTACACAGTACAGTTACACACATAATAACACTGTCTGATAAATATACATTACACAGTACAGTTACACACACATAATAACACTATCTAATAAATATACATTACACAGTACAGTTACACACATAATAACACTGTCTAATAAATTTACATTACACAGTACAGTTACACACATAATAACACTATCTAATAAGTATACATTACACAGTACAGTTACACACATAATAACACTGTCTAATAAATATACAGTACATAGTACAGTTACACACACATAATAACACCATATAATAAATATACATTACACAGTACAGTTACACTTATAATAACACTGTCTAATAAATATACATTACACAGTACAGTTACACTTATAATAACACTATCTAATAAATATACATTACACAGTACAGTTACACACATAATAACACTATCTAATAAATATACATTACACAGTACAGTTACACACATAATAACACTGTCTAATAAATATACATTACACAGTACAGTTACACACATAATAACACCATCTAATAAATATACATTACACTGTACAGTTACACACATAATAACACCATCTAATAAATATATATTACACAGTACAGTTACACACATAATAACACTATCTAATAAATATAGATTACACAGTACAGTTACACACAATAACACTATCTAATAAATATACATTACACAGTACAGTTACACTCATAATAACACTGCCTAATAAATATACATTACACAGTACAGTTACACACATAATAACACCATCTAATAAATATACATTATACAGTACAGTTACACACATAATAACACCATCTAATAAATATACATTACACAGTACAGTTACACACATAATAACACCATCTAATAAATATACATTATACAGTACAGTTACACACATAATAACACCATCTAATAAATATAAATTACACAGTACAGTTACACACATAATAACACCATCTAATAAATATACATTACACAGTACAGTTACACACATAATAACACCATCTAATAAGTATACATTACACAGTACAGTTACACACATAATAACACTGCCTAATAAATATACATTACACAGTACAGTTACACACATAATAACATTATCTAATAAATATACATTACACAGTACAGTTACACACATAATAACACCATCTAATAAATATACATTACACAGTACAGTTACACACATAATAACACTATCTAATAAATATACATTATACAGTACAGTTACACACATAATAACACCATCTAATAAATATACATTACACAGTACAGTTACACACATAATAACACTATCTAATAAATATACATTACACAGTACAGTTACACACATAATAACACTATCTAATAAATATACATTATACAGTACAGTTACACACATAATAACACCATCTAATAAATATACATTACACAGTACAGTTACACACATAATAACACTATCTAATAAATATACATTACATAGTACAGTTACACACATAATAACACTGTCTAATAAATATACATTACACAGTACAGTTACACACATAATAACACTATCTAATAAGTATACATTACACAGTACAGTTACACACATAATAACACTGTCTAATAAATATACATTACACAGTACAGTTACACACATAATAACACTATCTAATAAGTATACATCACACAGTACAGTTACACACATAATAACACTGTCTAATAAATATACATTACACAGTACAGTTACACACATAATAAAACTATCTAATAAATATACATTATACAGTACAGTTACACACATAATAACTCTATCTAATAAATATACATTACACAGTACAGTTACACACATAATAACACCATCTAATAAATATACATTACACAGTACAGTTACACTCATAATAACACCATCTAATAAATATACATTACACAGTACAGTTACACATATAATAACACCATCTAATAAATATACATTACACAGTACAGTTACACACATAATAACACTATCTAATAAATATACATTACACAGTACAGTTACACACATAATAACACCATCTAATAAATATACATTACACAGTACAGTTACACTCATAATAACACCATCTAATAAATATACATTACACAGTACAGTTACACACATAATAACACCATCTAATAAATATACATTATACAGTACAGTTACACACATAATAACACTATCTAATAAATATACATTACACAGTACAGTTACACTCATAATAACACTATCTAATAAATATACATTATACAGTACAGTTACACACATAATAACACTATCTAATAAATATACATTACGCAGTACAGTTACACACATAATAACACCATCTAATAAATATACATTACACAGTACAGTTACACACATAATAACACCATCTAATTAATATACATTACACAGTACAGTTACACACATATTAACACTGTCTGATAAATATACATTACACAGCACAGTTACACACATAATAACATCATCTAATAAATATACATTACGCAGTACAGTTACACACATAATAACACCATCTAATAAATATACATTACACAGTACAGTTACACACATAATAACACCATCTAATAAATATACATTACACAGTACAGTTACACACATAATAACACCATATAATAAATATACATTACACAGTACAGTTACACACATAATAACACTGTCTGATAAATATACATTACACAGTACAGTTACACACACATAATAACACTATCTAATAAATATACATTACACAGTACAGTTACACTTATAATAACACTGTCTAATAAATATACATTACACAGTACAGTTACACTTATAATAACACTATCTAATAAATATACATTACACAGTACAGTTACACACATAATAACACTATCTAATAAATATACATTACACAGTACAGTTACACACATAATAACACTGTCTAATAAATATACATTACACAGTACAGTTACACACATAATAACACCATCTAATAAATATACATTACACTGTATAGTTACACACATAATAACACCATCTAATAAATATATATTACACAGTACAGTTACACACATAATAACACTATCTAATAAATATAGATTACACAGTACAGTTACACACAATAACACTATCTAATAAATATACATTACACAGTACAGTTACACTCATAATAACACTGCCTAATAAATATACATTACACAGTACAGTTACACACATAATAACACAATCTAATAAATATACATTATACAGTACAGTTACACACATAATAACACCATCTAATAAATATACATTACACAGTACAGTTACACACATAATAACACCATCTAATAAATATACATTATACAGTACAGTTACACACATAAGAACACCATCTAATAAATATAAATTACACAGTACAGTTACACACATAATAACACCATCTAATAAATATACATTACACAGTACAGTTACACACATAATAACACCATCTAATAAGTATACATTACACAGTACAGTTACACACATAATAACACTGCCTAATAAATATACATTACACAGTACAGTTACACACATAATAACATTATCTAATAAATATACATTACACAGTACAGTTACACACATAATAACACCATCTAATAAATATACATTACACAGTACAGTTACACACATAATAACACTATCTAATAAATATACATTATACAGTACAGTTACACACATAATAACACCATCTAATAAATATACATTACACAGTACAGTTACACACATAATAACACTATCTAATAAATATACATTACACAGTACAGTTACACACATAATAACACTATCTAATAAATATACATTACATAGTACAGTTACACACATAATAACACTGTCTAATAAATATACATTACACAGTACAGTTACACACATAATAACACTATCTAATAAGTATACATTACACAGTACAGTTACACACATAATAACACTGTCTAATAAATATACATTACACAGTACAGTTACACACATAATAACACTATCTAATAAGTATACATTACACAGTACAGTTACACACATAATAACACTGTCTAATAAATATACATTACACAGTACAGTTACACACATAATAAAACTATCTAATAAATATACATTATACAGTACAGTTACACACATAATAACTCTATCTAATAAATATACATTACACAGTACAGTTACACACATAATAACACCATCTAATAAATATACATTACACAGTACAGTTACACTCATAATAACACCATCTAATAAATATACATTACACAGTACAGTTACACACATAATAACACCATCTAATAAATATACATTACACAGTACAGTTACACACATAATAACACTATCTAATAAATATACATTACACAGTACAGTTACACACATAATAACACCATCTAATAAATATACATTACACAGTACAGTTACACTCATAATAACACCATCTAATAAATATACATTACACAGTACAGTTACACACATAATAACACCATCTAATAAATATACATTATACAGTACAGTTACACACATAATAACACTATCTAATAAATATACATTACACAGTACAGTTACACTCATAATAACACTATCTAATAAATATACATTATACATTACAGTTACACACATAATAACACCATCTAATAAATATACATTATACAGTACAGTTACACACATAATAACACTATCTAATAAATATACATTACACAGTACAGTTACACTCATAATAACACCATCTAATAAATATACATTATACAGTACAGTTACACACATAATAACACTATCTAATAAATATACATTGCAGAGTACAGTTACACACATAATAACACCATCTAATAAATATACATTACACAGTACAGTTACACACATAATAACACCATCTAATAAATATACATTATACAGTACAGTTACACACATAATAACACTATCTAATAAATATACATTACACAGTACAGTTACACTCATAATAACACTATCTAATAAATATACATTATACAGTACAGTTACACACACAATAACATCATATAATAAGTATACATTGCAGAGTACAGTTACACACATAATAACACCATCTAATAAACATTATTACAAAAAAAATTGCACAAAAATTTATAAAGGCACAAAGATTTATGGTCTCAGGTGTTAGAAAAAAAAAGTCTGCCATGGGCTTTAAAGGGACATAATACTCATATGCTAAATCACTTGAAACTGATTCAGTATAACTGTAAAAAGCAGACACGAAAATATCACCTTAGCATCTCTATGTAAAAAAGGAAGATATTTTACCTCACGATCTCCTCAGCTCAGCAGAGTAAGTTCTGTCTAAAACGTTATACTCAGCTGCTCCCAGCTGCAGGTAAAAAAATTAAAAAAAATGAAGAAATGAACAGCAGCCAATCAGCATCAGCAGTGCTGAGGTCATGAACTCTTACTGTGATCTCATGAGATTTGACGACTCTCATGAGATTTCATTGTAAACTTCTTTTACCTGATTGGTGAAATAATATGAGAGTGCACAATGCTCATCCCTTCAGGGGGTCGATCCGATAAAAATCGTCGCCCGCAAAAGTCGGCGACGCCAATATTTGCGCGGGTTTGGTATCACATATACGGCGTAACCTAGAAGTTACGCGCGTATATTTCTACCATCACCCGTAGTTTTTTGGGTCATAGGCAGGTATACCAAACCAGCGCAGTTTGGTATCCAATATACAGCGTAAGGACTTACGTGGCGAAAATTGAGAAATCTTACTCCATTTTCACCTCGCCACAAAAAGCAGCCGTAAGAAGCCTTACGCTGAGTATTGGAGCCCCGTAACTCTCTAAACTAGCTGCTAAATAAAACCTAACACCTAACGCATGCGCAATGTCTATCTAACTGTCAACCGCGATCTGCTAAATAAAACCTAACACCTAACGCATGCGCAATGTCTATCTAACTGTCAACCGCGATCTGCTAAATAAAACCTAACACCTAACGCATGCGCAATGTCTATCTACCTGTCAACCGCGACCCCACGCCGCAATCCCTAATAAAGTATTTAACCCCTAAACCGCCGCCATCTACATAAACTAACCCCCTACTGTGAGCCCCTAAAACCGCCACCATCTAACTGATCTATCCCCTACTGTGAGCCCCTAAAACCGCCACCATCTAACTGACCTATCCCCTAATGTGAGCCCCTAAAACCGCCGTCATCTAACTGATCCATCCCCTAATGTGAACCCCTAAAACCGCCACCATCTACCTGATCTATCCCCTAATCTGACCCCTTACACCGCCGCCAGCTATATTAAAATTATTAACCCCTAATTTAATCTACCTACCCCGCCGCCAGCTATATTATCTATATTAACCCTAAGTATATTATAGTTAATATAGTTATTACATTATATATATTAACCCTAATTATATTAGGGTTAATATAGTTAATATAGTTACTATAGTATTTATATTAACTATATTAACTCTATCTAACCCTAACACCCCTAACTAAATTCTTCTTAAATAAATCTAATTTATATTATAAACTAAAATATTCCTATTTAAATCTAAATACTTACCTATATAATAAACCCTAAGATAGCTACAATATAATTAATAATTACATTGTAGCTATGTTCGGGTTTATATTTATTTTACAGGTAAATTGTTAATTATTTTAACTAGGTATAATAGCTATTAAATAGTTATTAACTATTTAATAGCTACCTAGTTTAAATAATTACCCAATTACCTGTAAAATAAATCCTAACCTAAGTTACAAATACTCCTACACTATCAATAAATTAAATAAACTACAAATATCTAAAAATACAATTAAATAAACTAAACTAAATTACAAAAAACAAACAAACACTAAATTACAAAAAATAAAAAAAGATTACAAGATTTTTAAGCTAATTACACCTATTCTAAGCCCCCTAATTAAATAATAAAGCCCCCCAAAATAAAAAAAATTCCCTACCCTATTCTAAATTAAAAAAAGTTCAAAGCTCTTTTACCTTACCAGCCCTTAAAAGGGCCTTTTGTGGGGCATGCCCCAAAGAAAACTGCTCTTTTGCCTGAAAAAAAACCCTCAATACCACCCCCCAACATTACAACCCACCACCTACATACCCCTAATCTAACCCAAACCCCCCTTAAATAAACCTAACACTACCCCCCTGAAGATCTCCCTACCTTGTCTTCACCACACCGGGCCGAACTCCTCATCCGATCCGGGCGATGTCTATCCAAGCGGCAAAGAAGAGTTCTTCATCATCATTGACGCTTTGATAAATATCCCCCTCTGAGTTGTCAGTCAGTTTCTTGTGATTCTCCTTATCTAGGTTTTCATTAAGGTAAGGCTATTTCTCCAACATTATTGTGTCCGGTCCACAGCGTCATCCATTACTTGTGGGAAATGTTCTCCCCCACAGGGAAAGGCAAGGAGAGCACACAGCAAGAGCTGTCCATATAGCTCCCCCTCTGGCTCCGCCCCCTGTCATTCTCCTTGCCGCTCTGAACAAGTAGCATCTACCACAGGGATGGCGAGGAGTTTGTGGTGTTAGTTGTAGTTTTTTATTCTTCTATCAAGAGTTTGTTATTTTAAAATAGTGCTGGCTTGTACTTTTTACTCTATAACAGAAAAGTGATGAAGATTTCTGTTTAAGAGGGCTATGATTTTAGCACAAGTAACTAAAATCCATTACTGTTACCACGCAGGACTGTTGAAACCAGAGAACTTCAGTTGGGGGTAACAGTTTGCAGACTTATCTGCTTCAGGTATGACTAGTCTCCTTCTAACAACACAGGCTAATGCTAGATGACAGTCATTTTTCCCCTCAGGGGAAACGGTAAGCCATTTTTCTTTCACCTCAGCAAAAAAGATAACAGGCTTCCCCTTTTTGTTTTTTATGCTGGTAGACACTGTTAGGGGCTAAATCGATTGGTTTTTATTACAATATTATACCATTTGAAATATTTTATAAGCTCACATACACTTGGGAACGTTTTTTATTGATCTGGCTTGTTTTAGACACCTAAATCTAGTCAGGAAGGCCCCTTCACTCTAGTGTGCTGAGGGAGGAAGCCTCATTTTGGCACTTCAGCTGCGCAGTTGAATTTCAAGGCAGTGCATGCAGATTCATGTGAGAGGGTCCTGTGGCTCAGAAAGTGACTCCAAAAGGCTTTTTTCTGTGAATGATGACCCCTAAGGAAGGTAAAAAGCTGCAGCAAGGCTGTAGCTGGGATTGTGGTGTGTAAAAATGGTTAAATCCAACAATTAGCTCCGGTTTGCTTGTTTTAAGAGCTAGAGTCTCCATATTTGCTGTGCAATACTTTCTAAGCATTAAGACACTGGGGTCCAAATTTCAGAAAAATCGGATATTGCCTTTATAGTTTTTTGAACATTCAGAAATAAATGTGTCATTTTATTATTTAAAGAGACAGTAACATTTTTGTTTAAAATCATTTTTATTGCATTGTTTGCCTGCCTAAATCTGTTTAACATGTCTGTTCCATCAGATAACCTATGTTCTGTGTGTATAGAGACAAATGTGGTTCCCCCTTCGAGTGTTTGTGATAATTGCGCCATAGCGTCCAAACAAAATCAGGACAGCTCTGTTATTTTTCATAATGTTGCCCAAGATGATTTATCTAATGAAGGTAGTGGGGATAGCTCTACATCCTCTCCTTCTGTGTCTACACCAGCTTTGCCCACGCAGGCGACACCTAGCGCGCCAGTGCTTATTTCTATGCAACAATTATCAGCAGTAGTGGATAATTCTATAGCAAATCTTTTATCCAAACTGCCAGTTTTTCAGAGAAAGCGTGATTGTTCAGTTTTAAATACAGATAAAAAGGATGAACAATCAGACGCTGACGATGCCTTATCTATTTTACCCTCACATCAATCGGAATTGGCTGTGAGGGAAGGGCTGTCTGAGGGTGAAATTTCAGACTCAGGAAAAATTTCTCAACAGGCAGAACCTGATCTAGTGGCATTTAAGTTTAAGCTGAACATCTCCGCGCTTTGCTTAAGGAGGTATTAGCTACTCTGGATGACTGTGATTCCATGGTAATACCAGAGAAGTTGTGCAAATTGGACAAATTTTTAGAGGTCCCAGTGCACAACGACGCTTTTCCAATACCTAAGAGGGTAGCGAACATAGTGGAAAAGGAGTGGGAGAAGCCAGGTGTACCCTTTGCCCCACCTCCTATATTTAAGAAAATGTTTCCCATAGTAGACCCTAGAAGGGACGCATGGCAAACAGTCCCGAAGGTTGAGGGAGCTGTTTCAACACTAGCGAAGCGCACAACTATTCCTATAGAGGACAGCTGCGCTTTCAAAGATCCTATGGATAAAAAATTGGAAGGATTGCTTAAAAAGATTTTTGTTCAGCAAGGGTTCATCCTTCAACCAGCTACGTGTGTTATTACTGTCACTTCAGCGGCGTCCTTTTGGTTCGAAGAACTAGAAAGGTCGCTCCAGAAAGAGACTTCCTATGAAGAAGTCATGGACAGAATTCACGCATTAAAGTTAGCTAATTCCTTTATATTGGATGCCGCCTTTCAAATAACGAAATTGGCGGCGAAAAACTCAGGTTTTGCTATAGCAGCGCGGAGGGCGCTTTGGCTAAAATCCTGGTCGGCAGATGTGTCGTCCAAGACTAAGTTACTGAATATTCCTTTCAAGGGTAAGACCCTTTTTGGGCCGGAATTGAAGGAAATTATTTCAGACATCACTGGGGGTAAGGGCCATGCCCTCCCACAGGATAGGCCTTTTAAGGCTAAGAAAAAGTCTAATTTTCGTTCCTTTCGCAATTTCAGGAACGGACCGGCTAATAACTCCACTGCCGCTAGACAAGAAGGTAACGCGGCCCAGCCCAAACCCGCTTGGAAGCCCATGCAAGGCTGGAACAAGGGTAAACAAACCAAGAAACCTGCTGCTGCTACCAAGACAGCATGAAGGGGTAGCCCCCGATCCGGGACCGGATCTGGTAGGGGGCAGACTATCTCTCTTCGCTCAGGCTTGGGCAAGAGATGTTCTGGATCCCTGGGCACTAGAGATAGTTTCCAAGGGATACCTGTTAGAATTCAAGGGACTTCCTCCAAAGGGAAGGTTCCACCTGTCTCGCTTATCTTCAGACCAGATAAAGAAACAGGCATTCTTACATTGTGTAAGAGACCTATCAAAGATGGGAGTGATAAACCCAGTCCCCTCCGGGGGAACAAGGTCTAGGGTTTTACTCAAACCTGTTTGTGGTTCCCAAAAAAGAGGGAACTTTCAGGCCAATTCTGGAATTAAAGATATTAAACAAGTTCCTCAGAGTTCCATCCTTCAAGATGGAAACCATTCGGACAATCTTACCAACAATCCAGCAGGGTCAATTTTTGACTACCGTGGATCTAAAGGATGCGTATCTGCATATCCCAATCCACAAATCTCATCATCAGTTCCTGAGGTTCGCCTTTCTGGACAAACATTACCAGTTTGTGGCTCTTCCATTCGGTTTAGCCACCGCTCCCAGAATTTTCACAAAGGTGCTAGGGTCCCTTCTAGCGGTCCTAAGACCGAGGGGCATCGCTGTAGCACCTTATCTAGAGAGGGCTCATACAGACATTGTGTTGGCTTTTCTCAGATCTCACGGGTGGAAAGTGAACATAGAAAAAAGTTCACTGTCACCGTCCACAAGGGTTCCTTTTCTGGGAACAATAATAGATTCTGTGGAAATGAAGATCTTTCTCACAGACGTCAGAAAGACAAAACTTCTAAAAGCTTGTCGAGTTCTTCACTCTATTCCTCAACCCTCCATAGCTCAATGCATGGAAGTAATAGGACTAATGGTTGCAGCAATGGATGTGGTTCCTTTTGCTCGAATTCATCTAAGACCATTACAGCTGTGCATGCTCAATCAGTGGAATGGGGACTATACAGACTTGTCACCCCAAATTCAAGTAGACCAGGTAACCAGGGACTCACTTCTCTGGTGGTTGACCCAGGATCACCTGTCTCAGGGAATGAGTTTCCGCAGACCGGAGTGGGTCATCGTCACGACCGACGCCAGCCTCTTGGGGTGGGGCGCGGTCTGGGACTCTTGGGACTCTCTGAAAGCTCAGGGCCTATGGTCGCGGGAAGAGTCACTTCTCCCGATAAACATTTTGGAACTAAGAGCTATATTCAATGCGCTCCTGGCTTGGCCTCAGCTAGCGGAAGCCAGGTTCATAAGATTACAGTCGGACAACATAACGACTGTTGCGTACATCAATCATCAGGGGGGAACAAAGAGTTCCCTAGCGATGAAGGAAGTAACCAAGATAATCCAATGGGCAGAGAATCACTCCTGCCATCTATCTGCTATTCACATCCCAGGAGTAGACAACTGGGAGGCGGACTATTTGAGTCGTCAGACTTTCCATCCGGGGGAGTGGGAACTCCATCCGGAGGTCTTTGCTCAGTTAACCCAATTATGGGGCATTCCAGACATGGATCTAATGGCGTCCCGTCAGAACTTCAAGATTCCTTGCTACGGGTCCAGATCCAGGGATCCCAAGGCGACTCTAGTGGATGCATTAGTGGCGCCTTGGTCGTTCAACCTAGCATATGTGTTTCCACCGTTTCCTCTCCTCCCCAGGCTCATAGCCAGGATCAAACAGGAGAAGGCCTCAGTGATTCTGATAGCTCCTGCGTGGCCATGCAGGACTTGGTATGCAGACCTGGTGAATATGTCATCGGCTCCAACATGGAAGCTACCTGTTACGGTTACCCTTAGTCTCGCTGAGAGATGGACCGCTTAGTAGCCTGGATCCCTATTGCTAAAGAGGGGAGAAGCTGCTTTCCATAGTATTCTATATGAGTCTCGCAAATATAGAATAATCTCCCTTAGCTGCAGTACAGCTAGGATACCCTTCTGCCCACAAAAACGAGTCAACGCTGCAATTGAGGGTCAAACAAGAACTCAGGACTGGGATGCCCAGCCTGCTTTTTATTAAGGTTACATGCACACAGGGCACTCCCAGGGGGAGAGGGGGGAAGCACAAAATCCCCCATCACACATTTAGATAGAGAGCACTGTCCTTTGACAGGCCACAATAGGATTACAGTACTTAAGATAACAAGTTTACAAGTTCATCTTATCAATTAGCAGTCTGGCTCCAGAGGTGATTAGACAATGGGATTTGTTATCACTAAACTTAGAGCTGAGGCCAGCAAACGTGTATTTAGGCAATAGTTTCTAAAAGCTGAAAAAAAAGAGTTAACTCTTTATGAAATGATACTTGTTACGGTTTTCTTGGAGCCCTTCTTAGGCGCTGGCTTGCTGGTTCAGGCATTGCTGCTGGGAAATAAGCTCTTCACAACAAAATAACTAATGCTTCTGTAACAGTGCTCCCTTTCTGTGGAACACTCTGGCAGACACGGTCTGACCCCTTTTCGGGGCAGACTAAGGCTGTCCAGACCGCTGGTTATGCGGGGCTGAGGTCGGTTTGTCTGGACAACCCGTCGGCGTTGCCATTCTGTTTCCCAGGTCTGTAAGTAATGGTGAAATTGAAGGGTTGCAACGATAAGCTCCAACGTAATAGCCTGCCGTTATCTCCAGAGACCCGGTTCAGCCACACCAACGGGTTATGGTCGGTGACCAGAGTGAACTCCTGACCATATAAATAGGGAGTCAATTTCTTTAATGCCCACACCTAAAGCCAAACACTCCTTTTCGACCGCTGCATAGCTGACTTTGCGGGGCAGGAGCTTCCGGCTGATGTAGGCAACTGGATGCTCCCCTCCATCTTCGCCTACTTGGCTGAGGACGGCTCCCAGCCCGAACATGGAAGCATCTGTATGGACGATAAAACGTTTGTTAAGGGCTGGGGCCGCCAAGACAGGAGCGTTAATTAGAGCATTTTTGAGAGCCTGGAAAGCCGTTTCACAGTGGGGAGACCACAGGACCTGTCGAGGTAAGTTCTTCTTGGTCAAGTCAGTCAGGGGTTTGGCAAGTGTGCTGTAGTCTGGTACGAACCGTCTATAGTACCCTGCCTTGCCCAGGAAGGCTAGGACCTGAGTCTTAGTGATGGGGGTGGGCCAATTGGCGACAGCTTCTATTTTGGCCGGCTCTGGTCGCTGCTTTCCACACCCCACCCGGTGACCCAGGTACTGTACTTCGGACATCCCAAAGTGGCATTTTTCTGGCTTCAGAGTCAGGCCAGCAGCCCGGATCTGATCCAGAACCATTCCCACATGAGCTAAGTGGTCCTCCCAGGACTCACTGTGGATCGCTATGTCGTCCAGGTAGGCGCAAGCAAAACTCTGGAAGCCATCCAGGAGCCTATCCACCAAGCGCTGGAATGTAGCTGGGGCATTCTTCATCCCAAACGGCATTACCCTAAACTGATATAAGCCGAATGGGGTGACGAATGCCGACTTGTGGATAGCCTCTGGGGCCAGGGGAATCTGCCAGTAACCTTTGCAGAGGTCAATAGTGGTCAGGTAATTTCCCCTGGCTATACGATCGAGTAGCTCGTCTACCCTGGGCATAGGGTAAGCGTCCGTCACAGTATTTTCATTGAGCCTCCGATAGTCTATGCAGAACCGGGTGGTCCCATCTTTCTTGGGCACCAAGACAACTGGGGAGGCCCAGGGACTATCGGAGGGCTCAATTACCCTGAGCTGGAGCATCTCATCGATCTCCTTCTTCATTCCTGTCCTAACTGCTTCGGGGATTCGGTACGGAGCCTGGCGCAAGGGAGCTTGTCCCGGAGTATCTACCTGGTGGGTGATTAAAGTAGTGTACCATGGCTTCGGGGAGAAGGTGAGGTGTTTGGACTGGAGGAGTTGGTTGAGCTGCTCCCTTTCAGTGGGGCTAAGTCGGTCCCCTATCTGAACCTGCGCCACTATACCTGTGGGGAGGCTCTTTTCTAATAGGTCTGGAATGGGTAAACTGTCGGGGTCTTCCTGAGGGGAACAACATACGGCCGTCACGTTCTCTGGTCGCTCAAAATATTCCTTGAGCATGTTTACATGGAATGTCTTTCTAAGATTGTTGTCGTGGCAGCTAGCTATCACATAAGTGGTGTCTCCCCTTTTCTCTACGATCTGGTAGGGACCCTGCCAGGACGCCTGCAATTTGTCTGTCTTCACCGGCTTAAGTACTAACACCTTTTGTCCTATGGTGAAGATTCTCTTTCGGGCCCCCCGATCGTACCATACTTTCTGTCTTCTCTGGGCCAACTGGAGATTAGCCCGCACGGATTTGGCTAATTGCTCCATTCGGTCCCTGAGTTCCAGCACGTATGGCACAATGGGGACACCGTCAGCCTCCATCTCTCCCTCCCAGTGCTCCCGGATCAGGTTTAGGGGTCCCCGTACCTTTCTTCCGTAGAGCAACTCGAAGGGAGAGAACCCTGTCGTTTCCTGGGGCACCTCCCGATAAGCAAATAGGAGGTGCGGCAGGAAGCGTTCCCAGTCTCGGTATTCCTGAGTGAACGTCTTGAGCATTTGCTTGAGGGTCCCATTGAACCTCTCACACAGCCCGTTCGTCTGGGGGTGGTATGGGGAGCTCAGGAGGGACTTAATTTTGCAAACCTGCCAGAGTTGTTGGGTCAATTCAGCCGTAAATTGGGTGCCTCGGTCGGATAGGATTTCTTTTGGAAATCCTACCCGGGAGAACACCTGTACTAGTGCATTCGCTACCGTATCCGCTTGTATGTTGGATAGGGCGACAGCCTCTGGGTACCTGGTAGCGTAGTCCACTACGGTAAGAATGTAGTGCTTACCGGAGGGACTAGGGGTAGCCAGTGGTCCCACTAGGTCAATAGCAACCCGGCTGAAGGGTTCCTCTACAATGGGCATATTTACTAGCTGGGCTTTAGGGTGATCGCCTCGCCTTCCTACTCGTTGACACACATCGCAGGTGTTACAGTAAGTTCTAACGTCAGCGTGCACCCCTGGCCAAAAGAACGTGTGAGTAATGCGGTGTAGGGTACGGGTAACGGCTAGGTGGCCTGCTAAGGGGATGTCGTGGCCTATTTTGAGGATTTCTTGATGGTATTTGTGGGGCACTACCAGCTGTCGCCTACGCTATCCCCTTTTCTCTGTCCAGCGGTATAGTTTCCCTTTTTCCCATAAGAATGTTTCGTTATCTGCCCCGCCCCCTCCGGTCTCTGCTCATTCCCGGTACTTTTGTAAGGTCGGGTCAGTCTTAGACTCTGCCTCGAAAGCATCTGGGGTGTCCCAGGGTATGGGGCCTAACCTGTCAGGCAAGGTCGGGGTAGGTCTTACCTGTGTCTCCCGCACTGGTGAGAGCTCTCGCTCCGTCCGGGCTTGGGTCCGCCTCGTTGTTGCATACTGGAGCATAGGCAGAAGTCATGGGGCCCAAATCGTTGCCCAGTAGTACTTCGGCAGGTAAATTATCCATTATGCCCACGTTCACAGCCCCCTTTCCCGCTCCCCAATCAAGATGCACTTTAGCTGTTGGAATTTTGTACACATCCCCCCCCGCCACTCTAACGGCCACAGTCTGTCCGGATCGCTTGTGCTCTGGCACCAAATGACTCTGTACCAGCGTGATAGTAGCCCCTGTGTCTCGCAATCCCTCGGTAGATCGCCCCTCGAGCCATACCCTCTGCCGATGGTGCTGGCGGTTATCTGAGGCAGCATATACAGGGTCTGCCTCGTGAAGCGGCCCCACATATCCCTCCATAGGGGCCTCTTGGTTAACGCAGCGGGCCCGGGCCGGACGATAGGACCCAGAGGGGTAATTGTAATTCCTGGGTGTCTGGTGCGTATTAAGGGGGCAGCTAGCCATGAAATGCCCTGGTTGCTTGCATCGGTGGCAAGTCGGTCTGGGACGCTCAGAGCTGTTATTGGGTGGTCCTGAGTGTCGGACGGGCCCTGTGGGCACCGGGGCTCGGAATTCAGCACGAGGGGGTGCACGGTAAACCTCTCTGGGTTCGACCCGTGCTGGAGCTCGGTAGTTCATGGGTTCGTGAAGACGGAGTCATAATGTTCATCGGCCAATTTGGCTGCTTCTTCTAAGGTAGAAGGCTGCCTGTCTCGCAGCCATTCCTTCCCTTGCTGTTCCATGCCATTATAAAAATGTTCTAAGAGAAACAATTGTAAAATTTCCTCCTCAGTCACCGCTTTACTTCCGCTCAGCCATTCTCCGCATTCGGTGCGCCCATTCCATATGGGTATCGTTAGGCTTCTTTTCCGTGCCCCGAAACTGTCGGCGATACGTGTCCGGAGTTACAGCGTACCGTCGCAACAGTGTCTCCTTAACTAGCTCATACTGTGTCACTTCCTCAGCACCCAGAGTACGAAAGGCTTCCAGGGCTCGCCCGGATAATTTCCCAGACAATATCGTGGGCCACTCTCTGTTGGGAATCTGGTGCAGGGCACATTGCCTTTCGAAGTCCGCCAAATATTCATCAATCCCTGTCTCGCTCTCTAGGAAGGGTCGAAATGCCGCATAGGGTATCTTGGGCCTCCCAGCATTTTCGACAGGGATGATTACCTGCGGGGCTTCAGCATTGCGGTGTGCGTTCGCTAGGTTGAGTTTGTGGGCTCGAGTCTCTCGTATATCCTCGTCCGCCTCCGCCATCAACTGCTGTACCAATTCCATGGAGGGGTTCGGCCCGTATAATGAGAGCCTTTCCCGAACAATCCTGGTTTTTTCGTCACTAATCGTGGTCGGTGTTTCCGCCATTGTGAAGCTCTGATCCAGTTCGGTCAATTCTGCGATCAGCTCTCTCCTCGGCCGGTTGCTGGCGTACCCCCCTCTGCTTTCAAGTAAATCCTTTAGGGTTGTACGCTTCAATTTTTCGTAAGCGCTCTCCATCCGTTCTGTACCTCTCCTAGGAAATCCAGGAAAATCCCGCCGCTGCCGCCAAATGTTACGGTTACCCTTAGTCTCGCTGAGAGATGGACCGCTTAGTAGCCTGGATCCCTATTGCTAAAGAGGGGAGAAACTGCTTTCCATAGTATTCTATATGAGTCTCGCAAATATAGAATAATCTCCCTTAGCTGCAGTACAGCTAGGATACCCTTCTGCCCACAAAAACGAGTCAACGCTGCGATTGAGGGTCAAACAAGAACTCAGGACTGGGATGCCCAGCCTGCTTTTTATTAAGGTTACATGCACACAGGGCACTCCCAGGGGGAGAGGGGGGGAAGCACAAAATCCCCCATCACACATTTAGATAGAGAGCACTGTCCTTTGACAGGCCACAATAGGATTACAGTACTTAAGATAACAAGTTTACAAGTTCATCTTATCAATTAGCAGTCTGGCTCCAGAGGTGATTAGACAATGGGATTTGTTATCACTAAACTTAGAGCTGAGGCCAGCAAACGTGTATTTAGGCAATAGTTTCTAAAAGCTGAAAAAAAAGAGTTAACCCTTTATGAAATGATCCTTGTTACGGTTTTCTTGGAGCCCTTCTTAGGCGCTGGCTTGCTGGTTCAGGCATTGCTGCTGGGAAATAAGCTCTTCACAACAAAATAACTAATGCTTCTGTAACACTACCTTTGAGACAGGACCTTCTAGTACAAGGTCCATTCGAACATCCCAATCTAGTTTCTCTGCAGCTGACTGCTTGGAAATTGAACGCTTGATTTTATCCAAGCGTGGGTTTTCAAATTCTGTTATTGATACTCTGGTCCAAGCCAGAAAACCTGTGACTAGAAAGATTTACCATAAAATATGGAAAAAATATATCTGTTGGTGTGAATCCAAAGGATTCTCCTGGAGTAAGATTAAAATTCCAAAGATTCTCTCCTTTCTCCAAGAAGGTTTGGATAAAGGATTGTCAGCTAGTTCTCTAAAAGGACAGATTTCTGCATTATCCGTCTTGTTGCACAAACGACTGGCAGCTTTGCCAGATGTACAAGCTTTTGTTCAGGCTTTGGTTAGAATCAAGCTTGTTTACAGACCCATGACTCCTCCTTGGAGTCTAAATTTAGTTCTTTCAGTTCTTCAAGGGGTTCCGTTTGAACCTTTACATTCCATAGATATTAAGTTACTATCTTGGAAAGTTCTGTTTTTGGTTGCTATTTCTTCTGCTAGAAGAGTTTCTGAATTATCTGCTTTGCAGTGTGATCCACCCTATCTGGTGTTCCATTCAGATAAGGTTGTTTTGCGTACTAAGCCTGGTTTTCTTCCAAAAGTTGTTTCCAACAAGAACATCAACCAGGAAATAGTTGTTCCTTCTTTGTGTCCGAATCCAGTTTCAAAGAAGGAACGTTTATTACACAATTTAGATGTTGTTCGTGCTTTAAAGTTCTATTTAGAAGCAACAAAAGATTTTAGACAAACCTCATCCTTGTTTGTCGTTTACTCTGGTAAGAGGAGAGGTCAAAAAGCTACTGCTACCTCTCTCTCTTTCTGGCTGAAAAGCATTATCCGCTTGGCTTATGAGACTGCCGGACGGCAGCCTCCTGACCGTATCACAGCTCACTCTACTAGGGCTGTGGCTTCCACATGGGCCTATAAGAACGAGGCTTCTGTTGACCAGATATGTAAGGCAGCGACTTGGTCTTCTCTGCACACTTTTGCCAAATTCTACAAATTTGATATTTTTGCTTCTTCGGAGGCTGTTTTTGGGAGAAAGGTTTTGCAAGCCGTGGTGCCTTCTGTTTAGGTAACCTGATTTGCTCCCTCCCTTCATCCGTGTCCTAAAGCTTTGGTATTGGTTCCCACAAGTAATGGATGACGCCGTGGACCGGACACACCAATGTTGGAGAAAACAGAATTTATGTTTACCTGATAAATTACTTTCTCCAACGGTGTGTCCGGTCCACGGCCCGCCCTGGTTTTTTTTTTTTTTTTTTTTAAATCAGGTTGAAATTTTTTTTCTTTATACACTACAGTCACCACGGCACCCTATAGTTTCTCCTTTTTCTCCTAACCGTCGGTCGAATGACTGGGGGGCGGAGCCAGAGGGGGAGCTATATGGACAGCTCTTGCTGTGTGCTCTCCTTGCCTTTCCCTGTTGGGGAGAACATTTCCCACAAGTAATGGATGACGCCGTGGACCGGACACACCATTGGAGAAAGTAATTTATCAGGTAAACATAAATTCTGTTTTTCTTCTGACATCAATAGAGAAATTGTGGTTCCTTCTCTTTGTCCTAATCCCCAGAATTCTAAAGAAAGGCTTCTACATAATTTAGATTGAGTTAGTGCCTTAAAGTTTATCTTCAGACTACAAAGGTTTTTAGATAATCCTCTAGTTTGTTCATTTCCCAGGTCCACAAAAGGGTCAAAATGCCATGGCTATTACTTTGGATTTGTGGTTAAAGCATTTAATCCATAAGGCTTACTTGGGGGCAGGTAAGTCTCTCCCAAAGCGTACTTCTGCTCACTCTTCTATATCAGTCTCCACTTTCTGGACATTTAAAAATGAAGCTTCTGTAGAACAAATTTGTTAGGCAGTTTTCCCAATGTTGTGATTGTGATTTATATATTCTCGCTTTTCTATTGGCTCTCTTGTGTTGTGAAATATTACACATAACTGGCTAATTAGACCAACCAACACAGAAGGGAAATAAAACAGGCATGAATAAAGTCTTAATGAATGTAGATCATTTTATATTAAGTAAATCTAAAATGGCATCAGTGTTTTGTCTATGAAAAAAAAAACAATTCCTTGGTAAAATAAAAGTCTTGATATACTGTGTTTTTGTTGTTTATGAAGTCCACAATAACTGCACCAGAGCTTTCAACATTGGGTAACATTTCTAATGTTAATTGCTTAAGAACAGGGTTTAATCATGAACTTGAAAGTATAGGGAGCTTCAGTTATCATAAGTTCATGTACATAAGGTCACAATATTTAGTGATATTGCGAACTGAAAATTTTCCGTTCGCGAACAGTGAACGCGAACATCCGCAACTGTTTGCGAACGGGCGAACCGGGCGAATCGCCATAGACTTTAATAGGCAGGCGAATTTTAAAACCCACTGGGACTCTTTCTGGCCACAATAGTGATGGAAAAGTTGTTTCAAGGGGACTAACACCTGGACTGTGGCATGCCGGAGGGGGATCCATGGCAAACTCCCATGGAAAATTACATAGTTGATGCAGAGTCTGGTTTTAATCCATAAAGGGCATAAATCACCTAACATTCCTAAATTGTTTGGAATAACGTGCTTTAAAACATCAGGTATGATGTTGTATCGATCAGGTAGTGTAAGGGTTACGCCCGCTTCACAGTGACAGACCAAACTCCCCGTTTAACGCACCACAAACAACCGCAAACAGTCCATTTGCACAACCACGAGATAGATAGATTTGATAGATAGATAGATAGATAGATACATAGATTAGATAGATAGATCAATAGATGCAAAATACATTTGATAGATACGATAGATAGTTAGATAGATTTGATAGATAAATAGATAGATTTGATAGATAGATAATTTCCCAGACAGAGAATTACAAGACGTGCGGTCTGGGACCCAAGGTAAGGTTCCCAGAGGCAGTTGCGGCGCCAGGGGATGTGTATATGGCATGGATTTTAGGAACCGGGAGATGGAAAAAGATGCTTGGTCGGTCCTCCTACTTCAAATTTGTGGCACTGCGCGTGCAATCTACTGTGCCACCAGATATGAGTGGTGTGTTAAGTAGTACTATTCTGATCAGTTTAATCCCTGTTATGCCCCCTATCAGGGGACGTGTATATGGCATGGATTTTAGGAACCGGGAGATGGAAAAAGATGCTTGGTCGGTCCTCCTACTTCAAATTTGGGGCACTGCGCTTGCAATCGTGGCCGGACTTTTAGCCGACGGACATTTGGCTGAAACACAAGTGGCTGTCACAAAACAGTCCGGCCACGATAGATAGATTTGATAGATAGATACATAGATTAGATAAATAGATCAATAGATGCAATATACATTTGATAGATACAATAGATAGATTTTATAGATAGATAATTTCCCAGACAGAGAATTACAAGACGTGCGGTCTGGGACCCATGGTAAGGTTCCCAGAGGCAGTTGCGGCGCCAGGGGACGTGTATATGGCATGGATTTTAGGAACCGGGAGATGGAAAAAGATGCTTGGTCGGTCCTCCTACTTCAAATTTGGGGCACTGCGTGTGCAATCTACTATGCCACCAGATATGAGTGGTGTGTTAAGTAGTACTATTCTGACCAGTTTAATCCCTGTTACGCCCCCTATCAGGGGATATGTATATGGCATGGATTTTAGGAACCAGGAAATGGAAAAAGATGCTTGGTCGGTCCTCCTACTTCAAATTTGGGGCACTGGGCGTGCAATCATGGCCGGACTTTTAGCCGACGGACATTTGGCAGAAGGACAATTGGCCGAAACACAAGTGGCTGTCACAAAATAGTCCGGCCACGAAATAGATAGATTTGATAGATAGATAGATACATAGATTAGATAGATAGATCAATAGATGCAATATACATTTGATAGATACGATAGATAGATAGATTTGATAGATAAATAGATAGATTTGATAGATAGATAATTTCCCAGACAGAGAATTACAAGATGTGCGGTCTGGGACCCATGGTAAGGTTACTTCCTTTTGCACAATCGAGTACAGGTTGGGTACTGCCTTTTGTGCAAAGAAATTTTGGCCGGGTACCTTCCACTGCGGTGTCCCCTATCAGGGGATGTTGATATGGCATGGATTTTAGGAACCGGGAAATGGAAAAAGATGCTTGGTCGCTCCGGCCACGAGATAGATAGATTTGATAGATACATAGATTAGATAGATAGATCAATAGATGCAATAGATACATTTGATAGATATGATAGATAGATTTGATAGATAAATAGATAGATTTGATATATAGATAATTTCCCAGACAGAGAATTACAAGACGTGCGGTCTGGGACCCATGGTAAGGTTACTTCCTTTTGCACAATCGAGTACAGGTTGGGGATTGCCTTTTGTGCAAAGAAATTTCGGCCAGGTACCTTCCACTGCGGTGTCCCCTATCAGGGGACGTGTATATGGCATGGATTTTAGGAACCGGGAGATGGAAAAAGATGCTTGGTCAGTCCTCCTACTTTAAATTTGGGCATTGCGCGTGCAATCTAATGTGCCACCAGATAAGAGTGGTGTGTTAAGTAGTACTATTCCTATCAGTTTAATCCCTGTTAAGTGTCCTTTTTTTGGTTTTGTTTTTGAAGCCACAGTGCAGCACCAGAGGCCAGAAAAATTTGGCATGTACACATGCCTGAAAAATTAGGTATTGTTGCAGCCGCTGCTGTAGCAGCGGCCAGAAAAATTGATGTTTGTTTCCCAGGCAGAAAGTGCCCTTAAACATTGTGGCTTGAACCCTAGTTGGTGGCGGATAAGTCACGCAAGTCATCCGGCATTTGAAGATAAAATACAGCAGTGTGTGGACCATTTTTAGCCCAAGGCAGCTCATCTCATCAGGCCTTTTTTACTCGAATGTATCGCCCAATGTCAGTCCCTTCGGGATCCATCCCTCATTCATCTTAATAAAGGTGAGGTAATCTAGACTTTTTTGACCTAGGCGACTTCTCTTCTCAGTGACAATACCTCCTGCTGCACTGAAGGTCCTTTCTGACAGGACACTTGAAGCGGGGCAGGCCAGAAGTTCTATTGCAAATTGGGATAGCTCAGGCCACAGGTCAAGCCTGCACACCCAGTAGTCAAGGGGTTCATCGCTCCTCAGAGTGTCGATATCTGCAGTTAAGGCGAGGTAGTCTGTTACCTGTCAGTCGAGTCGTTCTCTGAGGGTGGACCCCGAAGGGCTGTGGCGATGCATAGGAGTTAAAAAGCTCTGCATCCATTACTTGTGGGAAATGTTCTCCCCAACAGGGAAAGGCAAGGAGAGCACACAGCAAGAGCTGTCCATATAGCTCCCCCTCTGGCTCCGCCCCCCAGTCATTCGACCGACGGTTAGGAGAAAAAGGAGAAACTATAGGGTGCCGTGGTGACTGTAGTGTATAAAGAAAAAATTTTCAACCTGATTTAAAAAAAACCAAAAAAAAAACCAAGGCGGGCCGTGGACCGGACACACCGTTGGAGAAAGTAATTTATCAGGTAGGCTGCAGAGCTGGGGGGGTGCCGTTGATGTGGAGCAAGATGCAGCAGCAGAAGAGGACTCAGCCGAGGAGGTTATGGAAGAGGATGGAGTAGGAGGAGTAGAGGAGGTGGCAGCAGGCCTGTCTGCAAGTTGTGGCGGTGTCACCAACTCCTCCTCTGCGGAGCCACGCATTCCATGCTTGGCAGCCGTCAGCAGGTTTACCCAATGCGCAGTGTAGGTGATATACCTGCCCTGACCATGCTTTGCAGACCAGCTATCAGTGGTCATATGGACCCTTGCCCCAACACTGTGTGCCAGACATGCCATTACTTCCTTTTGCACAATCGAGTACCGGTTGGGGATTGCCTTTTGTGCCAAGAAATTTCGGCCGGGTACCTTCCACTGCGGTGTCCCAATAGCTACAATTTTTTTTAATGCCTCAGACTCCACCGGCTTGTATGGTAAAAGCTGGCGGGCTAAGAGTTCAGACAAGCCAGCTGTCAGACGCCAGGCAAGGGGGTGACTTTGTGACATTGGCTTCTTACGCTCAAACATGTCTTTGACAGACACCTGACTGTGGGCAGATGAGCAGGAACTGCTCCGGAAGAGAGATGGAGTGGCGGATGGTTGAGAGGGGGCAAGGAGGACAGCAGTGGTTGACGAGGCTGAAGATGCTGGACCAGGAGGAGGATGGCGGCTTTGAGTTTGTGTGCTGCTTCTACTCATGTGTTGATCCGATAGGCGTTTGTGATGTGCGATCATGTGCCTTCGCAAATCAGTTGTACCTAGGTGGGTGTTGCACTTCCCATGACTCAGTTTCTTTTGGCACAGGTTGCAAATGGCATCGCTGTTGTCAGAGGCAGACACACAATAAAAAAGCCACACTGCTGAGCTCTGCGATGACGGCATTCTGGTGGTGGCAACAGCATGCGTTGATTGGCAAGCTGTCTGGCTGACCCCGGGTGCCGATGCATGCTGTCTGACTGTGCCACTAGCTCCTTGCGACGACCTCCCCCTGCTTCCAACTCGTCTCCTCCTCCTCCTCTCTGTCTCCCCATCTGAACTTTCCCCCTGTTCTTCTTCTCTTCTAGTGGGCACCCACATGACATCCACGGACGCATCGTCATCATCAACCGCTTCATTTGTATCTGACAAATTAACAAAGGAAGCAGCAGCAGGTACAACATCATCATCATCACACCGTATGTCCATGTCTGTAAGGCTGCCTGACTGAGACATATCACTGTTATCTACATCCTCTGTCAATGATGGTTGCGCATCACTCATTTCTTCCAACTGATGTGTAAATAACTCCTCTGACACATCAAGTGAAGCGGCTGTGGTGCTAGTGTTGGTGGCGGCAGGCGGGCGAGTGGTAACTTGAGATTTGCCCGAATATAAGCTGGAGGAGGATGGTGCGTCAAGCTTCGGAGCGGAAGCTATAGAAGATTGGGTGTCCTGTGTTAAAAAGTCAACTATGTCCTCCTCAGAACTTTTCGAGTTCATGGTACGTGGCCTCTGAACACTGGGCATTATTCTATGGCCAAAGGGAATCACAGCACCACGACCACGATGGCATCTGCGGGGTGGCCTGCCTCTGCCTGTCATTTCTTTTTAAATGTACACTTACACTACTATTAAACAAGATATGAGTGGTGGCACTGGGCAAGTGGTCACAGTATATGCTGTGAGCCTGACACAAAAAAGCAGATTGATGTTTCACAGTACAAAAAGTATTTATTTTTTTAAATGTACACTTACACAACTATTAAACAAGATATGAGTGGTGGCACTGGGCAAGTGGGCACAGTATACGCTGTGAGCATGGCACACACGCTGGCAGGCAGGCAACTGCAATTAGATTACACAAGCAGACTGATGTTTCACAGTCAAAAAAGTTTTTTTTTTTTAATTTATACTACTGTTACACCAGATATGAGTGGTGGCACTGGGCAAGTGGGCACAGTATACGCTGTGAGCCTGGCACACACGCTGGCAGGCAGGCAACTGCAATTAGATTACAATAGCAGACTGATGTTTCACAGTCAAAAAAGTTTTTTTTTTTTAAATTATTTACACTACTGTTACACCAGATATGAGTGGTGGCACTGGGCAAGTGGGCCTGGCACACACGCTGGCAGGCAGGCAGGCAAGTGCAATTAGATTACACTAGCAGACTGATGTTTCACAGTCAAAAAAGTTTTTTTTTTTTAATTATTTACACTACTGTTACACCAGATATGAGTGGTGGCACTGGGCAAGTGGGCCTGGCACACACGCTAGCAGGCAGGCAACTGCAATTAGATTACACTAGCAGACTGATGTTTCACAGTAAAAAATATTTTTTTTTAATTATTTACACTACTGTTACACCAGATATGAGTGGTGGCACTGGGCAAGTGGGCACAGTATACGCTGTGAGCCTGACACACATGCTGGCAGGCAGGCAGGCAACTGCAATTAGATTACACAGGAAAAAAAAAAAAAGCAGCCCTTAAAAGGGTTTTTTGGGGTGCTGTCCTTACAGCAGAGATCAGATGAGTCCTTCAGGACTGTAGTGGACACTGAATACACTAGCCTAGCTATAGATTTCCCTACTAAATCAGCAGCAGCTACACTGTCCCTCCTCTCACTAAGAATGCAGCTTCCGAATGAATCTAAAATGGCTGCTGTCCAGGAGCTGGGAGGGTCTGGGAGGGAGTGTCTGCTGCTGATTGGCTGGAATGTGTCTGCCGACTGTGAGATACAGGGTCAAAGTTGACTCAATGATGACAAATAGGGGGCGGATCGAACATCGCATATGTTCGCCCGCCGCGGTGAACAAGCTATGTTCGCCGGGAACTATTCACTGGCGAACAATTCGCGACATCACTAACAATATTTTTTTAACACATGACTTGTAACACATGTAATGGTAAACATATCACACCCTCACAATCAAGTTTGCTCTTCTCGCAATAATGATTGTGCACCACATCTAATCTATGGGGCCGATTTATGAAGATGCGGGCAGACATGATCTGCTGTAGCGGATCATGCCCGCCAACATCGATAAATGCCGACAGCATACGCTGTCTGCATTTATCATTGCACAAGCATTTCGTGTGAAATGCTTTTGCATTGCCGCCCCCTGCAGATTTGCGGCCAACCCCGCTAGCAGGGGTTACGATCAGGATGATTGCTGTCCACTGCCTCAGAGGTGGCGGACGAGTTAAGGAGCAGCGGTCTTAAGACCACTGCTTCTTAACTTATGTTTCCACAGAAAGCGCTCTTTTGCCGCTACATAAATTGGCCCCAGTGTCTTTATTTGGTATACAATTTTAAGTTTAATGTCCCTTTAAAGGTTTGCATCCTGAAAATTATTTAAGCAATAATCACACCAAAATTGATTGATAAAATGACGTCACAAAGACACGCATGGCTAACAAAAATGCTATCAGCGACACAACAAGACAATGATGTGACACAGAAAGCTATAAAACACGTGTCACACAAGGATGATGTCATAAGCAAAACAAAGCCATATTATGAAAGGAATATGGAGATATTAATACATTTTCTGCACTGCTAGTGTGGATTTGAGAATACGCTGTTAATGTTCTTATTCACTGCTTGAAGGCGTTACAGTACATTTGTGTAATAAAACGCTTTTTGTCTTGTAAATATTAATTAGAATAAAGGATGTGTGAGCTTATAATAAAACTTTCCACTAAAAACACATTTCTAGCAGCTGAGAAAATAGTTACATGTATAGTTTTTATAACAAACTGTATATGTAATAGTGTGGGTCCTGTGGTGTGATCCTTATTTCAGTAACTGGTCTTTCATTCATTTGTTAGCTCTGCGGGAAATAAAATAATTACTTTCCCATATCACTCTGAAAATTGTACTGCAAGAGTCTTTAATATCTGATGATGACTGGTTTCCTGTATATAAGGAATCTTCTTACAGTGCTGGTTATAGTGCACACTAATTGATTCCTCAAAAGCACTAGAAATGTTGTCACATATGTCTATAAAAACAGCAATTTGCTGCTTCACAATACTGATTGGCACCATTTTGTTTTACAGCAGTAATTATTAGAAATGTGCATTGGTCTGAATTTTGCTTATTTGGCAATGTGTCTGATACATGAACAGCCGAATATATTATTGGATAAAATGGATAAAGAATGATTGCTTGATTCGTTTGCACAGTTTAATGCAAAAAAAAGTGAAGGAAGGGGGGGGGGGAAGTAGGCATATAGTTTAGCAAACCGGCTCCTTAGTTTATCATAATGTACAAGGGGTGTGACCATTCATGTATCCATTGTCCCCTATCCAATCCTGCCATAGTATAACTAATGATTACTGCTAGGGACAGCCAGTCAGCCACTAAATGATGGATTTTAATCATATAGGCTTCTCCAATCAATCCGTAAAAAGACATAAAACCCAAACATTTTCTTTCATGATTCAGATAAAATATAAATTTTTCTTCATTTTCTCCTCATCCCTTGTTAAAAAGCAGGAAGGTGAGTTCGGGAGCGTGCAGGTGTCTGCAGGGCTGGCATTTGTATAAGGGATCTAGGCAGCCACCTTAGGGCGTGGGGCGCCGGATCTGCCTGCTGCCGACATTGGCAAAGCAGCTTGAGGGTAAGTGGAAAATTATTTGCGCACCGGCACACTGACTTCAGGACACACAGCTGGTTGAGCTGAGCCTGCAACAAATGATGTGGGCAGTATGGGTAGGGGACAGCATGTGTGAAGCACTTGTGCAGTGGCTGCGTAACGTCTATCTATGAGAGACGGTGCGTATCGTGTACATAGACAGTCATTCAGTGAGGTGGAGGCGGTGAAGCCAGCCGAGTCTGAGAGGGAAATGTGCAGTGGATGATGATGACTTGTGACTGACTGTCCACATTTTGAGCCACGTGGGTGATGCCCACCCAGACAGCCAGACCTGTACTGATGGAAGGGGTTAGAGCTAGGTAGGATGGCGGTCACCGTCAGATAATTTCATTCATAACAGAATTCCTCCGGCAGCCGGCTTTATTATTTTATTTTACCACAATATGCTAATTAAAATGCACATAGCCAAGCCTACCACTGTCTGATTTGTTATGCAGTACAACCACTGTCTCATTTGGAACAGTTTGATTGAGAGCTTGCATTGTTTGGCTGTATTAGGGAATTAGATTTTGGGAGAAACCTTGAAGTGGTATCTGGGCCTGTCCCATTTGGCCAGATGTATACAACCACAACTTGCGTTTGAAGGTACACCAACCCTGAAGAGTTCTTATTCTGCACGGAGAGGCCATCACCCACTCTCTTGGTGGGTGATGGCCATAGCAGGGAGGCAAGTGGGTGGCCCATCACTGGAGTAGTTCTGGCCACTGTTCCAGAGGTGCGTTGAGGTAGGCGGGAGCCTGCGAGGGGGGCGGTGGCGTGCTAAACCCTCCCCTAAACAAATTCCCAATCAAAAAGAAGAGCATGCAAAAAGGGCTCTATAGAGCATGTGCAAAACTGTCAATATTAATATATAAAAAAGGCTATGGAATAGGAAGAGGGGGGAGCTTAAGAAAGCTGTTTGGGGGGGGGAACTTGGAGGTTAAGGGGTTAGGGGGGAACCTACACTGCAGAAACTATTTATATATTTTTTAAAAAAAAGCTAAAAAAAAAAAAAGACATTTTAGTACTGGCAGACTTTCTGCAGTACTTAAGATGGCGGTGACAATTGTTGGGTGGGGGAGGGAGCTGTTTGAGAGGGGTTACGGATGGATGAGGGGTGGGATGTGTCAAGCTACCTAATTAACCCCTTCACTACTGGGAATAATACAAGTGTGGTGCACAACGGCATTTAGTTGCCTTCTAATTACCAAAAAGCATGTCTGCTATTTCTGAACAAAGGGGATCCCAGAGAAGCATTTACAACCAATTGTGCCATAGATGTACAAGCTGTTTGTAAATAATTTCAGGGAGAAACCTAAATTTTGTGAAATGGTGGCATGAATTATACCAAAATGGGCCTAGATCAATACTTTGGGTTCTCTACTACACTACACTAAAGCTGAAATTAACCCTACAAGCTCTCTACAAACTACCTAATTAACCCCTTCACTGTTGGGCATAAAACAAGTGTGGTGCACAGCTGCATTTAGCGGCCTTCTAATTACCAAAAAGCAATGCCAAAGTCATATAAGTCTGCTATTTCTGAACAAAAGGGATCCCAGAGAAGCATTTATAACTATTTGTGCCATAATTGCACATGCTGTTAGTAAATAATTTCAGTGAGAGACCTAAAGTTTGTGAAAAAGTTAACAATTTTTTTTATTTGATCACATTTGGCGGTGAAATGGTGGCATGAAATATACCAAAATGGGCCTGGATCAATACTTTGGGTTGTCTACTAAATAAATGGTTTGGAAATAGCAATGTTGCCCTATAACTTGCAAAAAAAAGCAAAGAACATGTAAACATTGGGTTTTTCTAAACTCAGGACAAAATTTAGAAACTATTTAGCGTAGGTGTTTTTTGTGGTTGCAGATGTGTAACAGATTTTGGGGGTCAAAGTTAGAAAAAGTGTGTTTTTTTCAATTTTTTTTTCATACTTTATAATTTTTTTATAGTAAATTATAAGATATGATGAAAATAATGGTATCCTTAGAAAGTCCATTGAATGGCGAGAAAAACAGTATATAATATGTGTGGGTACAGTAAATGAGTAAGAGGAAAATTACAGCTAAACACAAACACAGCAGAAATGTAAAAATAGCCTTGGTCCCAAACGGTCAGAAAATTGAAAAACGGTTCCGGTCACTAAGGGGTTAAAAGTATTTGTCTGGGAAGGGCTCCAAAAAGTGTATATATGTACTGTATGTACATATGTATATATGTGCTCATGTGTACACTTTTATACTTATGTAAACCATAACAAATCAAGTGCATGCGCTGAAAGCGTTTTAGACAGCACAAACCAACTTTCGCCAATCCCAACAGATTATATTTTACTAGGGGTATGGAGTGCATAGAGTAAACAAACCCTATCTAACATATAGGGTTACTCGTGCTACCCGGACAAGGGCAAATATGTTAGCTCGAGTACACTTGTTTACTTTCAACTTGTAATACGCACGCACGTTAGCTTGACAATACTAATTATCGTGACCACCTCTTGTAATCTTGCCCTATATGAATTTTCACTACCAAACACTTCAGCTGGTAACTAATATTTATAATGTACTGTCATATGTTACAAAATATTAAATGTCTCTGTATAAACATTTATGTTATGTATATAGTAATACACAATTTATATAATACTTGTTTGGTGGTGTGTAATATATTCTAGACCTTACTTCCTACATTCTTCTAAAATATAGCACTCAATTCAATACAGGGATAGATCAGGGATAAAATATAAACTAAACATATCCAAAAGAGTCACCACAGTGATCTTAAATGAAAAAGTCCTGGTACAAATTATTTCTTGTGTTGGTTGCAGCAGATATCTATGAAACTGGATCTCAGTCCATTGCTCAAGAACAGAAATGCTATAGAACAGGGGTCATCAACTGTGGACCTCCAGAGGTTTTGGATATACATTTCCCATGATGATGGCTGAGCATCATGGGAAATGTAGTTCCAAACCCTCCAGAGGGCGCCAATTGATGTCCACTGCTATAGAACGAAAAGATAAACTGAGCAAAACTAATTTATGGCAGATTTATTCAAATATAATTATGTGCCTAAAAATTAGCCAATATTTGTCACTCTAAAATCACTTCAGATTGAAAAGAACACTGATAGACAGATCTTGGCTGGTTTGTAAGCACTGAGCTCAGAGGACTCTCAGGGGTCGATTTATGAAGCAGCGGATGCTGCCTCCGACCCACTCTGCTTCAGTTCCATCTGAAGCGGAAGTTAAGAAGCAGCGGTCCTATGACCTCAATTCAATGCTTTTGTTGAATAATCGTGCAATGCAGCAACTCCTTACATATGTTTATTACTTGTACCAATTCAGGGCTAGATGATAGTGATGTCGCGAATAGTTCGTCGGCGAATAGTTCCCGGCGAACATAACATGTTCGTGTTCACCGCGGCGGGCGAACATATGCAATGTTCGATCTGCCCCCTATTCGTCATCATTGAGTAATACTTTGACCCTGTACCTCACAGTCAGCAGGCACATTCCAGCCAATCAGCAGCAGACCCTCCCTCCCAGACCCTCCTACCTCCTGGACAGCATCCATTTTAGATTCATTTGGAAGCTGCATTCTTAGTGAGAGGAGGGACAGTGTAGCTGCTGCTGATTGAATAGGGAAATCAATAGCTAGGCTAGTGTATTCAGTGTCCACTACAGTCCTGAAGGACTCATCTGATCTCTGCTGTAAGGACAGCACCCCAAAAAGCCCTTTTTAGGGCTAGAACATCAGTCTGCTTTTTTTTTTTCCCTGTGTAATCTAATTGCAGTTGCCTGCCTGCCAGCGTGTGTGTCAGGCTCACAGTGTATACTGTGCCCACTTGCCCAGTGCCACCACTTTTTTGACTGTGTTAAATAATAGCAGTCAGTTTCCTTCACTCGTGTGCATTTCAGTGCCTGCCTGCCAGGGCACAGTTTTACCCCAGTGCAACTCATATCTGGTGTAACAGTAGTGAAGATTTAAAAAAACAACACTTTTTTGACTGTGTTAAATAATAGCAGTCAGTTTCCTTCACACGTGTGCGTTTCAGTGCCTGCCTGCCAGGGCACAGTGTCACACCAGTGCAACTCATATCTGGTGTAACAGTAGTGTAGATTTAAAAAAAAAAACACTTTTTTGACTGTGTTAAATAATAGCAGTCAGTTTCCTTCACACGTGTGCGTTTCAGTGCCTGCCTGCCAGGGCACAGTGTCACCCCAGTGCAACTCATATCTGGTGTAACAGTAGTGTAGATTTAAAAAAACAACACTTTTTTGACTGTGTTAAATAATAGTAGTCAGTTTCCTTCACACGTGTGCGTTTCAGTGCCTGCCTGCCTGCCAGGGCACAGTGTCACCCCTTACTTTTATCACCAGTTTTGCTTTGTTCTCTTGGTATTCTTAGTTGAAAGTTTAACCTAGGAGGTTCATATGCTAATTTCTTAGACCTTGAAGCCCACCTCTTTCAGATTGCATTTTAACAGTTTTTCACCACTTAAAGGTGTTAGTTCACGTATTTCATATAGATAACACTGTGCTCGTGCACAAGAAGTTATCTGGGAGCTGTCAAAAGAACTGAAAAAAGGGGCAGTTTGCAGAGGCTTGGATACAAGATAATCACAGAGGTTAAAAGTATATTATTATAAATGTGTTAGTTATGCAAAACTGGGAAATGGGTAATAAAGGGATTATCTATCTTTTAAAACAATAAAAATTCTGGTGTAGACTGTCCCTTAAACGGGGAGTTTGGTCTGTCACTGTGAAGCGGGCGTAACCCTTACACTACCTGATCGATACAACATCATACCTGATGTTTTAAAGCACGTTATTCCAAACAATTTAGGAATGTTAGGTGATTTATGCCCTTTATGGATTAAAACCAGACTCTGCATCAACTATGTAATTTTCCATGGGAGTTTTGCCATAGATCCCCCTCCGGCATGCCACAGTCCAGGTGTTAGTCCCCTTCAAACAACTTTTCCATCACTATTGTGGCCAGAAAGAGTCCCTGTGGGTTTTAAAGTTCGCCTGCCTATTGAAGTCTATGGCGGTTCGCCCGGTTCGCCCGTTCCCGAACAGTTGTGGAAGTTCGCGTTCGCTGTTCGCGAACCCAAATTTTTATGTTCGAGACATCACTACTAGATGACGATCACCCAACAAATCGCTTAAACCCAATCACATTTTCTCAAGTGCGCTAACTCTACATGAAATATGAGAATGTGAAGTGATTGTGCTCATCCAATGGGTCATATTTATCAAAGCGTCAAATGAAAATACGCTTGACTTCCACTTCATATTTGTTGCAAGATTGATTCACTGTAGTTATCAAAGCGTCAAAATGATCAAATGTTGAAATTTGTGACGTAATATACGATCCCACAATCTCAATCCGACGCAGATCGATGCAAGTTAAAAACAGTGGTATTCGAGGGGAATTCTGTTCATTCACCCTCCTAATCGACACTATGGAGCCTATCTATGAAGCTCCGAACGGAGCTTGACAGCCCGTGTTTCTGACGAGTCTTCAGACTCGCCAGAAACACAAGTTATGGAACTGCTGCTCCATAACCCTGACCGCCTTATCGCTGAAATTCAACCCGATTGAATACGATCGGGTTGATTGACACCTCCCTGCTGGCAGCCGATTGGCCATGAGTCAGCAGGGGGCGGAGTTGCACCAGCAGCTCTTGTGAGCTGCTGGTGCAATGCTAAATACGGCAAGCGTATTGCTCTCCGCATTCAGCGAGGTCTTGCGGACTTGATCCGCACTGTCGGATTAGGTCCGCAAGACCTTTCATAAATAGGCCTCTATTTGAATCCTCTCACTAAATTATCAAAAGTTCTACGTTTACGCTCGCATCTTTTCCGACTCAGCGTACATAGTTTTCAATCCGCCACCCTTGAGGTCTCAGATGCTATAGAACCCAATGGGAGTTGGAAAACACAGAAAGCTTATGTTCGATGCTGCAAGAGAATGAAGTATATTACATAATAAAAGTAAATTAGAAACTGTATTACATTTGTGTACCCTTTATAAATCAAACAATATTATTGCGCCACATTTGGTGCACTAGTAGATATAGGGATAACAATGAAATAAAAACACAACATAATATAGCTAACTTCCTTTTTATTTTTTGGAAAAATCTATGTGCACCATGTTTGAGCCATGTAATACAAGTCACACTCTCCTCTTTGCGCCATATTTAACTCAACCCTTTTCGCTCCAATTATGACGCAAACTCATATGGACTTTTATATCTGGAGGCTTGCTGAAGTTATTTTTCAAGTTTCTGCTATCATTCAATTTTGCTTGGCTGAGCCTCAATATATCTACATGATTAGCAGCATTTGTTTTATCACCTTAAGTAATTCTGCAGCGGAGATCAAGACTTTCCCAGTGCACAGCAGAAGGAGTTGACGGAACCAAAAAAGAATACCGTAGAACTGATGTTCACGAACAAGAGGCATTCAGGAGGACCAGCGTGCTTAGTGGGCGTCTGTTCCATATTTATCCTGTGCGCACGCCGTCTAGACGGTCAGCCCCATTTCCGGTTGCTTCCGTCACTTTAAAAAAAGTTTTTTTGGAACACGGCCAATGATAACAATGGGGGGACTGGCAGTACCCACACCTCATCAGACAGTATTTACAATCCTTTTGATCTAGTTGATTTTGCAGATACTTGCAACTATCTAACACTATATGATCTACTTGCAGAGTCTAATGATACTTCCACTGAAATTAAAACTGTTGCACTCACAGAGTGTGGCATGCTGTATAGCAGGGGTCATCAATTGTGTCCCTCCAGAGGTTTTGAAACTACATTTCCCATGACGCTCAGCCAGCTGAGATGCTGTAGTTCCAAAACAACTGATGACCCCTGTGTATAAAGTTGAGCATAAGGGTTTACCCTTGTTTCTTACTTGAGTTAGGAAAGCCTGGTTTAGAGCTTGATGTGACTGCAGACAAATTTAGTGTTAAACAGTTCTAGGCCTGGAGTATTACAAAGCATCAGGCAGTCAGAGGGCAGGAAGCCTGTAAATTACTTGGAGGAGGACAACAGGAGATGGTGAAAAAGCTGCTGGGACTGGAATTAGCAACAAAGAGCTGACACTGACACAACAAAAGGGCAGATGGGTGACCTCAATAACACCACTGTCACATGAACAAATAGCGAGTCAATCTGCCATAGAACCAGAGGAAAAAGAGAGGTAAGAACGTCAGGAGAAACTGTTATGAAACAGATCAAAGGTCAACAACAGAAACCCAGAAAACACAACTGAACCAAACAAGAAGTCAAATCTCATTGGGGCTCTATCTGGTTTACACTAATTGTTTTTATCAGCTGAGAGAAATCAGTCTGGAAGTCATGTGACCAGCAGCAGCACTTACATCCCGCATTAACCTGGAGTGAGAGAGGCGGGAAACCTTGTTACGGTTAACTGCAAGTTATCCTTGTTTCAATCTCAAGTGGTGTGAGCAGCCCGTTGTTCTCCTCAATACCCATGAGATTTTGTTGTTCCTGCACTGGGTTGGAGGTTGTCCGGTCTCCACGTGAGGGAGTGAATCAGTCGGCTGAGAGGCCTGTGAGACATTCCCAGCACGTGATATTTACCATGCTTCCTATTCCTTCTGTTTGCAAACATCCCAGAGGGGGAAGAAGGAATTTCTATTGGGGGGGAGGGGTCTAGTTACTTTCATTCATTACTGCAGCACCCCAGGCTTTAAGGTTAGCTATAAATTAGCAAGATCGTAATCTTCAAAGGAGTGAGGTTAAAGGGACGGTCTAGTCAATATTAAACTGTCATGATTCAGATAGAGCAGCAATTTTAAACAACTTTCCAATTTATTTCTGTTATCAAATTTGCTTTGTTCTCTTGGGGGTCGATTTATGAAGCTGCGGATGGTGCCTCCGACCCTCTCCACTTCAGTTCCGCCTAAAGCGGAAGTTAAGAAGCAGCAGTCCTAAGAACTCCTTAACTCGTCTGTCATCTCTGAGGTGGAGGACAGCAATCAGCCTGATCGAATACGATCGGGTTGATTGAGATCTCCAGCTATCGGCTGCTTGACCGCGAATCTGCAGAGGGCGGGATTGCACCAGCAGTTCACAAGAACTGCTGGTGCAATGATAAATGCTGACAGCGTATGCGTATAGATGTGTGGCGGACATGATTCCCTATAGCTGATCATGTCTGTCCGCACCATGATGTACCCCCTAGTATCTTTTACGTTAGTACTCTATGGAAGAAGTGATTTTCTACATTGTATAACAAAGCTACAAATAATGTTATAAAAGACTGCTGCCATAGAGTACTAAAGAGACGTGCACACTCCTGAGCTCTGATGAGCCTACCTAGTTTTACTCTTCAATAAAAGATGCCAACAGAATGAAACAAAATGAATAACCACAATAAATTGGAAAGTGACTTTACTGTCCTTTTAAGGAAAATTAAAATAGATAAACAAACAAACATTGGAATATGCAGCTGGAAACTCTTCCCCATCTATAATCCCAGGTCCTTTGTTACTTAGCATAACAGTCAATTTTGTATGGGTCACTAATTTACCAATTTGCTTCAACAGAACTTTTATAACATAGAGATATTCTCATTTAGAGAGTTGCATCAATATAAATGATTTAAATAATCTGATAAATGGATGTATTGTATCCCAGAACATAAAAGATTGAATCCAGCAGTGGTGTATACTCCGCACAGATAAACCCCCAACAGCACGCATTGTGCAGAACCTAATTTTACGATATCAGATGATCCCTATGGTGCCTTCATATTTCTAGTTGACCCTGGCATCTTTCAGTGCATAAAGACTAAAACATTCAGGAAAAATGCCTTGTTTTAACCTTTAGCCCACATTTCTTTCCTCTCTGTTTTCATAAAACTTTCGTTAGCTTAGATACTGACCCAGAACTAATGTGACCCACAGTACAAAGAGAACAGGCTAAACAGAACGTCCGGTCTCGATAGTGTCTGATACCTTTTGCACACTCAGTGACCTTTCTAAAATAACTATTACAGAATTCACTACTATACAATATTGTTGTTTTTTTTAACAGATAAACTTAAAAGGACAGTCTACTCCAGACTTGTTATCGTTTAAAAATATAGATAATCCCTTTATTACCCATTCCCCAGTTTTGCATAACCAACACAGTTATATTAATATACTTTTTACCTCTGTGATTACCTTGTATCTAAGCCTCTGCTGACTGCTCATTATCTCAGTTATATTAATATACTTGTTACCTCTGTGATTACCTTCTATCTAAGCCTCTGCCGACTGCTCCTTATCTCAGTTATATTAATATACTTTTTACCTCTGTGATTATACTGTATCTAAGCCTCTGCAGACTGCTCCTTATCTCAGTTATATTAATATACTTTTTACCTCTGTGATTATACTGTATCTAAGCCTCTGCAGACTGCCCCTTATCTCAGTTATATTAATATACTTTTTACCTCTGTGATTACCCTGTATCTAACCCACTGCAGACTGCCCCTTATCTCAGTTATATTAATACACTTTTACCTCTGTGATTACCTTGTATCTAAGCCTCTGCAGACTGCTCCTTATCTCAGTTATATTAATACACGTTTTACCTGTGTGATTACCTTGTATCTAAGCCTCTGCAGATTGCCCCTTATCTCAGTTATATTAATATACTTTTTACCTATGTGATTACCTTGGGCGCGATCCGATATAGATCGTAGTTTGCGGCGCAAGCGAGGGAACCCGCGTCGCCCGCAGTTTCAGCTCGCAACTCGAGCTATCCCATATATGGCGCCGTCAGATGCTAACGTGCCGTAAGTCTGACAAACCAGCGATGTCCAGAAATCTGCGCAAGTACAAATTTCTGGCGTCGACAGTGACTTGCGGCACGTTAGAAACTGCCGGCGCCTACAAAACCTGACTAAACTCTAAATCACCCGCACTGTCTAACACGCCTCCCTAACATAGCCCGACAAGTCTAACACGCCTCCCTAACATAGCCCGACACGTCTAACCCTCTATCCGCTATCCCCCCTCACTAGCCTAACAATAAAATATGTATTAACCCCTAAACCGCTGCTCCCGGAGCCCGCCGCAACCTAATAAAGTTATTAACCCCTAAACCGCCACCAGCTATATTAAATCTATAACCCCCTAAAGTGAGCCCCTAACACTGCCGCCATCTACCTTACCTACCCCCTAAAGTGAGCCCCTACCCCGCCGCTATCTATTTTAAAATTATTAACCCCTAATCTAATCCCCCTACCCCGCCGCCATCTATATTAAATTATTTAACCCCTAAAATACTAAACTATCCCTACCACTAAACCTAAGTCTAACCCTACAAATAGCCCTGAAAAGGGCTTTTTGCGTGGCATTGCCCCAAAGTAACAGCTCTTTTGCCAGCCCTTAAAAGGGCTTTTGGCAGGGCTTTGTCACAAAGTAAACTGCTCTTTTGCCTACAATCTACATCCCCCTACTCCGCGGCCACCTATAATAAATGTATTAACCCCTAATCTAATCCCCCTACACCGCCGCCAGCTATATTAACTATATTAACCCTAATTATATTAGGGTTAATATAGTTAATATAGTTATTATATTATATATATTAACTATATTAACCCTAATTATATTATGGTTCATATAGTTAATATTGTTATTATATATATATTAAGTATAATAACCCTATCTAACTCTAACATCCTAACTAAACTCTTATTAAAATAAATCTAATATTAATATTATTAATTAAAATATTCCTTTTTAAATCTAAATACTTACCTATAAAATAAACCCTAAGATAGCTACAATATAATTAATAATTACATTATAGCTATGTTAGGGTTTATATTTATTTTACAGGTAAATTGTTAATTATTTTAACTAGGTATAATAGCTATTAAATAGTTATTAACTATTTAATAGCTACCTAGTTAAAATAATTACCCAATTACCTGTAAAATAAATCCTAACCTAAGTTACAAATACACCTACACTATCAATAAATTAAAGAAACTACAAATATTTATCTAAAAATACAAATAAATAAACTAAACTAAATTACAAAAAAAAAAAAACACTAAATTACAAAAAATAAAAAAAAGATTACAAGATTTTTAAGCTAATTACACCTATTCTAAGCCCCCAAATGAAATAATAAACCCCCAAAATAATAAAAATTCCCTACCCTATTCTAAATTTAAAAAAGTTCAAAGCTCTTTTACCTTACCAGCCCTTAAAAGGGCCTTTTGTGGGGGCATGCCCCAAAGAAAACTGCTCTTTTGCCTGCAAAAAAAAAACACAAGACCACCCCCCAACATTACAACCCACCACCCACATACCCCTAATCTAACCCAAACCCCCCTTAAATAAACCTAACACTACCCCCCCTGAAGATCTCCCTACCTTGTCTTCACCCACCCGGGCAGAACTCCTCATCCGATCCAGGCGATGTGTTCCAGCAAGCGGCAGTGAAGTCTTCATCCATCCGGGCGATGTCTTGAAGCAAGCGGCAGATACTCTTCTTCCATCGGCGATGTCTTCAAGCAAATCGGCATCTTCAATCTTCTTAGTTCGCTCCTCCGCCGCGGAGCATCCTTCCAGCACGACGACTTCCCGACGAATGAGGTTCCTTTAAATGACGTCATCCAAGATGGCGTCCGCCAAATTCCGATTGGCTGATAGGATTCTATCAGCCAATCGGAATTAAGGTAGAAAAATCTGATTGGCTGATTGAATCAGCCAATCAGATTCAAGTTCAATCCGATTGGCTGATTGGTTCAGCCAATCGGATTGAACTTGAATCTGATTGGCTGATTCAATCAGCCATTCAGATTTTTCTACCTTAATTCCGATTGGCTGATAGAATCCTATCAGCCAATCGGAATTCGGTGGACGCCATCTTGGATGACGTCATTTAAAGGAACCTCATTCGTCGGGAAGTCGTCGTGCTGGAAGGATGCTCCGCGGCGGAGGAGCGAACTAAGAAGATTGAAGATGCCGATTTGCTTGAAGACATCGCCGATGGAAGAAGACTCTCTGCCGCTTGCTTCAAGACATCGCCCGGATGGATGAAGACTTCACTGCCGCTTGCTGGAACATCGCCTCGATCGGATGAGGAGTTCTGCCCGCGTGGGTGAAGACAAGGTAGGGAGATCTTCGGGGGGGTAGTGTTAGGTTTATTTAAGGGGGTTTGGGTTAGATTAGGGGTATGTGGGTGGTGGGTTGTAATGTTGGGGGGTGGTCTTGTGTGTTTTTTTTGCAGGCAAAAGAGCAGTTTTCTTTGGGGCATGCCCCCACAAAAGGCCCTTTTAAGGGCTGGTAAGGTAAAAGAGCTTTGAACTTTTTTTTTAATTTAGAATAGGGTAGGGAATTTTTATTATTTTGGGGGTTTATTATTTTATTAGGGGGCTTAGAATAGGTGTAATTAGCTTAAAAATCTTGTAATCTTTTTTTTATTTTTGTAATTTAGTGTTGTTTTTTTTGTAATTTAGTTTAGTTTATTTATTTAATTGTATTTTTAGATAGATATTTGTAGTTTATTTAATTTATTGATAGTGTAGGTGTATTTGTAACTTAGGTTAGGATTTATTTTACAGGTAATTGGGTAATTATTTTAACTAGGTAGCTATTAAATAGGTAATAACTATTTAATAGCTATTATACCTAGTTAAAATAATTAACAATTTACCTGTAAAATAAATATAAACCCTAACATAGCTATAATGTAATTATTAATTACATTGTAGCTATCTTAGGGTTTATTTTATAGGTAAGTATTTAGATTTAAATAGGAATATTTTAGTTTATAATATGAATTAGATTTATTTAATAAGAATTTAGTTAGGGGTGTTAGGGTTAGATAGAGTTAATATATAGTTTATATAAATACTATAGTAACTATATTAACTATATTAACCCTAATATAATTAGGGTTAATATAGTTAATATATATAATGTAATAACTATATTAACTATAATATACTTAGGGTTAATATAGATAATATAGCTGGCGGCGGGGTAGGTAGATTAAATTAGGGGTTAATAATTTTTATATAGATGGCGGCGGTGTAAGGGGTTCACATTAGGGGATAGATCAGTTAGATGGTGGCGGTTTTAGGGGCTCACAGTAGGGGGTTAGTTTATGTAGATGGCGACGGTTTAGTGGTTAAATACTTTATTAGGGATTGCGGCGGGGGATCGCGGTTGACAGGGAGATAGACATTGCGCATGCGTTAGGTGTTAGGTTTATTTTAGCAGATCGCGGTTGACAGGGAGATAGACATTGCGCATGCGTTAGGTGTTAGGTTTATTTTAGCAGATCGCGGTTGACAGGGAGATAGACATTGCGCATGCGTTAGGTGTTAGGTTTATTTTAGCAGCCAGTTTAGGGAGTTACGGGGCTCCAATAGTCAGCGTAAGGCTTCTTACGGCTTCTTTTTGTGGCCAGGTGAAAATGGAGTAAGATTTCTCCATTTTCGCCACGTAAGTCCTTACGCTGTATATTGGATACCAAACTGCGCGGGTTTGGTATACCTGCCTATGGCCCAAAAAACTACGGGCGACGGCAGAAATATACGCGCGTAACTTCTAGGTTACGCCGTATATAGGATACCAAACCCGCGCAAATATTGGCGTTGCCAGCTTTTGCGGGCGACAATTTTTATCGGATCGACCCTTGTATCTAAGCCTCTGCAGACTGCTCCTTATCTCAGTTATATTAATATACTTTTTACCTCTGTGATTACCCTGTATCTAAGCCTCTGCAGACTGCTCCTTATCTCAGTTATATTAATATACTTTGTACCTCTGTGATTACCCTGTATCTAACCCTCTGCAGACTGCTCCTTATCTCAGTTATATTAATATACTTTTTACCTCTGTGATTACCTTGTATCTAAGCCTCTGCAAACTGCCCCTTATCTCAGTTATATTAATATACATTTTACCTCTGTTATTACCTTGCATCTAAGCCTCTGCAGACTGCCCCTTATCTCAGTTATATTAATATACTTTTTACCTCTGTGATTACCTTGTATCTAAGCCTCTGCAGACTGCCCCTTATCTCAGTTATATTAATATACTTTTTACCTCTGTTATTACCCTGTATCTAAGCCTCTACAGACTGCTCCTTATCTCAAGTATATTAATATACTTTTTACCTCTGTGATTACCCTGTATCTAACCCTCTGCAGACTGCTCCTTATCTCTGTTATATTAATATACTTTTTTACCTCTGTGATTACCCTGTATCTAAACCTCTGCAGACTGATCCTTATCTCAGTTATAATTAATATACTTTTTACCTCTGTGATTACCTTGTATCTAAGCCTCTGCAGACTGCTCCTTATCTCAGTTATATTAATATACTTTTTACCTCTGTGATTACCTTGTATCTAAGCCTCTGCAGACTGCCCCTTATCTCAGTTATATTAATATAATTTGTACCTCTGTGATTACCTTGTATCTAAGCCTCTGCAGACTGCTCCTTATCTCAGTTATATTAATATACTCTTTACCTCTTTGATTACCTTGTATCTAAGCCTCTGCAGACTGCTCCCTTATCTCAGTTATATTAATATACTTTTTACCTCTGTGATTACCTTGTATCTAAGCCTCTGCAGACTGCTCCTTATCTCAGTTATATTAATATACTTTTTACCTCTGTGATTACCTTTTATCTAAGCTTCTGCAGACTGCCCCCTTATCTCAGTTCTTTTGACAGTCTTGCACAGGCGTGAACACGTCATCTATATGGCACACATGGACTAGCGCTGTGAAAAACTGTTATAATACAGAGGGGGTCTTCAAGGGCTCGGAAATTAGCATATGAGCCTACCTAGGTTTAGTTTTTAACAAACAATAGCAAGAGAACAAAGCACATTTGATGATTAAAGTAGATTGGAAAGTTGATTAATTATGAAAGTTTAATTTTGACTTGACTGTCCCTTTAAATTAAATGGGGCATTAAAGTAATGTTTTTATGCAAACCTCCTAAATCAATCACTGCATTGAAAAATACATAATAAATATTTTAGAGGCATTTGATGATGCATTGTAGTCTTAAAACACACATCTTAAAGTGAATGTCAATTTTGATGCTAAAGTGCCCGGTTTTTAAAAATTGGATTATAAACAGGGTCACTTTAATTCATCAAAATTTACATTTCCCTCCTGTTGTGAAAAAAACTTACCTTTTAATCTTCACAGCCGCTCCAGCTTCCTCCGGTCGTCACAAGCCATTTCTGATGTCAGAAATGATGGATAAGTCATCCTCCAATCACGACTTCCCCCCCCCGGGGGAATCAGTGTCTGATTCAACGGTGTGATTGGATTAAGCCTGATTCCTCATTTTAGACTCAGGAAAAGGCTTTGCGACGGGTGGAGGAAGCTGGAGCGGCTGTGAAGATTAAAAGGTAAGGTTTTTTTTACAACAGGAGTGAAATGTAAATTTTGATGAATTAAAGTGCCCCTGTTTTTAATCAAATTTTTAAAAACCAGGCACTTTAGCATCAAAATTGACATTCACTTTAAAATCCTTTTTTGTGTTGTGTATCATATCTTCTTTGATGTGGCCAATTAGGGACTGATATAAATAAATCCATATTCCACCAATCACTTTTGCCATTTCCCTGGGTTCTGAATTCCATGGAATGCAATCCAGACTATCAAGAGGATTGGAAAATTGCATTTTTTAAACTGAGTTACATTTTTATCTTAAAGGGATAATAAACACCAATCAGCAAGTTCTGCCCAGTTCACTGAACCAAAAATTATACATGTGCGTTTTGTTCCGTATCGAAATTCGGACGAATTTGTCAAGTTCGGAGCTTCGGATCGATTCCAATTTCCGAATTGCCCTAGCAACGAAACTAACGAATAAATCTGAATTAGTTTGGATTTATTCATTACATTCGAATATCCATGGACTAATCACAATTACACCAGTATTGTACAGTATAATAGGTTATATTAGTCTGTTAGCTCTGTGCAGGGCACTTATGTTGATTCATATGGGTTACACCTAATATTACAACACATAATACTAGTCTAATACACAGCACATCCCAAATAACACATATCGATTTACTAATCGAATCCGAATCTAATATATCCTAATACCATCAAATTTATTCGAATCTGAATGAATCAGAAACAAATACATTTGAATGTATCCAAATTTGAATCGATCCGAAAACGAAATTCTAAAAAATCCGAATCAGTCCGAAACTAACCGAAATTAATTTTTCTGCTGTGCACAAGTCTGCCAAGAATGGGTCGGCTCCTTAGCTTAGATTCCTGCTTTTTCAAATAAAGATAGCAAGAGAACAAATATTGATAATAGGAGTAAATTAAAAAGATGCTTAAAATTGCATGCTCTATCTGAACCATTAAAGAAAATAAAAATATTGGGTTTAGTGTCGCTTTAATATGCCTTTATTTATCAAGCCCTAATATTAGAAGGTTTGACTATTGCAGCATATTATTGTATGCAATTAAATAATAACATGGCTGCCAGAGTGTATTCTTTGCTTTGTTGGAGGTTATTGCTGCCAGCATTTATTGTGCCGAGGAATAACTCATTGTTTTTGTGGCTCAGTGACTGCAGGACGGCCTCATTAGCAGCACAGAAGCTTTTTTGTCTGATGCAGGTGTTCTTGGAATTTCCCATGTTCCGATGCAATTTCCATGCTTATTACTGTGAATTGTATTCATTCTGTCTGATATTATAAAGTGTCCGTTCCTTCTGGATCAATGCACACTCATTGGCACATCTAGTGAGTCTGACACGAGCAACTATTTCTATTTAAAGGGACATGCCACTCAACAAAAATTGTATATATGAAAGAATATTTTTTCTTTTAAAGGGATATTAAACTGTGCAGTAGTACTCACTATGCCCTTTCATCAACTCCTGCTTCAGCAGCTGTCTTCAAATTCTTTCTACTAGTTTAACCAATTATAGTTGCCATATGGTGACTCTCCCTCTTCATACAAGACGCTGCCGCCGTAGAGCGAAGGTTTATACACGCATTGTTATAGGAGTCCCCCAGTACAACCACAACATAAATGATACAAACAAATGAAGCATAATAAAGTAAATTGGAAAGTTGTTTAAAATGGTTTGCGGTATCTGAATATTGAAAGAAAAATGTTGGCTTTCATGTCTCTTTAAACTCTGTCTTTTTGCCAGTCTAGGCTACTGTGTACCGGTCAGAGCTGTGCCTGGTATTACGTTCGTGTTTTCATCTGCAATATTTCTAAAAAGTGTTTACCAGCACCTGAAGTAGTAATAAAGTTCCATTGTGCCCCCTCTTATGCTAAATTTGGATACCCCTGTTCTAAAGTATATTTTCCAAACACGTCACCTGGGTTAAGAATGTGCTCAACATTACGAATATTTCTATATTGTATAAATAAAATAACATTAAAGTCCTGGGCAAACTATCAACTAGATTACGAGTTGTGCGTTAAGGTAAAAAAGCAGCGTTAACAGGTCCTAACGCTGCTTTTTTACACCCGCTGGTACTACGAGTCTTGCAGGTTTAGGGGCACCACACTCTTTTTTGGCCTTACTGCAAAACAACTTACGTAAACTTCGTAAAGTCTTTGGGACTTCCATAGCGCCGGTATTACGAGTCTGTCCTACCGACAAGAGTCCTAACGCATTTAAAAGTCAGTAGTTAAGAGTTTTATGGTACAACGTCGTAACATAAAACTCATAACTAAAGTGCTAAAAAGTACACTATCACCCATAACATAACTATTAACCCCTAAACCGAAGCCCTCCCGCATCTCAAACACTAAAATAAAAATTTTAACCTCTAATCTGCTGCTCTGGAGTCTGGACACCGCCGCCACCTACATTATACTTATGAACCCCTAATCTACTGCCCCCAACATCGCCGACACCTACATTATATTTATTAACCCCTAATCTGCCACCCCCAATGTCGCCGCAACCTACCTACACTTATTAACCCCTAATCTGCTGCCCCCAACGTCGCCGACACTATAATAAACATATTAACTCCTAAACCGCCGCACTCCCGCCTTGCAAACATTAGTTAATTATTAACCCCCTTCCGTCCCTAACATCGCCGCCACCTATCTACACTTATTAACCCCTAATCTGCCGCCCCCAACGTTGCCGCCACTATACTAAATGTATTAACCCCTAAACCTAAGTCTAACCCTAACACCCCCTAACTTAAATATAATTAAAATAAATCTAAATAAAAAATCCTATCATTAACTAAAGTATTCCTATTTAAAACTAAATACTTACCTGTAAAAAAAACCTAAGCTAGCTACAATATAACTAATAGTTACATTGTAGCTATCTTAGGGTTTATTTTTGTGTTTATTTTAACTAGGTACAATAGTTATTAAATAGTTATTAACTATTTAATAACTACCTAGTTAAAATAAATACAAAAGTACCTGTAAAATAAAACCTAACCTAAGTTACACTGACACCTAACACTACACTATAATTAAATAAATTAACTAAATTAACAACAATTAAATAACTTAAATTAAATTAGCTAAAGTACAAAAAAACCCCCCCACTAAATTACAGAAAATAATAAAAAAATTACAAGATATTTAAACTAATTACACCTAATCTAATAGCCCTATCAAAATAAAAAAGCTCCCCAAAATAAAAAATCCTAGCCTAAACTAAACTACCAATAGCCCTTAAAAGGGCCTTTTGCGGGGGCATTGCCCCAAAGTAATCAGCTCTTTTACCTGTAAAAAAATATACAAATAACCCCCCCAACCGTAAAACCCACCACCCACACAACCAACCCCCCAAATAAAATACTAACTAAAAAAACCTAAGCTCCCCATTGCCCTGAAAAGGGCATTTGGATGAGCATTGCCCTTAATAGGGCAGTTAGCGCTTTTTCAGGCTCAAACCCTAACCTAAAAATAAAACCCACCCAATACACCCTTAAAAAAACCTAACACTAACCCCCTGAAGATCAACTTACAGTTCTGAAGACCGGACATCCATCCTCAAGGAAGCGGCAGAAGTCTTCATCCAACCGGGTCGAAGTCCTCAACAAAGCTGGGCGAAGTGGTCCTCCAGACGGGCAGAAGTGGTCCTCCAGACGGCATCTTCTATCTTCATCCATTCGATGCAGAGCGGGTCCATCTTCAAGAAATCCGACGTGGAGCATCCTCTTCATCCGACGACTACCCAACGAATAAAGGTTCCTATAAGTGCTGTCATCCAAGATGGCGTCCCTTAGATTCCGATTGGCTGATAGAATTCAATCAGCCAATCGGAATTAAGGTAGAAAAAATCCTATTGGCTGATGCAATCAGCCAATAGGATTGAACTTCAATCCTACTGGCTGATGCAATCAGCCAATAGGATTGAGCTGGCATTCTATTGGCTGTTCCAATCAGCCAATAGAATGCAAGCTCAATCCTATTGGCTGATTGCATCAGCCAATAGGATTTTTTCTACCTTAATTCCGATTGGCTGATAGAATTCTAACAGCCAATCGGAATTCAAGGGACGCCATCTTGGATGACGTCATTTAAAGGAACCTTCATTCTTCAGTTGGACGTTTGAAGAGGATGCTCCGCGTCGGCTGACTTGAAGATGGACCCGCTCCGCGCCAGATGGATGAAGGTAGAAGATGCCGCCTGGATGAAGACTTCTGCCCGTCTAGGGGAATTCTTCTGGCCGGCTTCGATGAAGACTTCTGCCCGTCTGGAGGACTTCGGCCCGGCTGGGTGAAGACTTCTCATGTCATAATCTGAGGAGCGATCTTTCCAGACTCTCCTTATGTTCTCTCAGAGCCTGCAGTATCCGGGCCTCCCATCTGTCCAGCGCCTCCTCAATACTAGGAGGGCCGGAGCGTCGTTGGGCTGACATCTCCTGTCAGATAGAAGTAAGCCTTCGTATGGGTTGGATTGTGATTGCAAAAAACAGTCACTTTTCGACTGTGCTACCCAGCTGTTAGGCTGGGGCGGTGCCGAGAGCTGCAATATGTCTGCCGTCCACAAGGCCTCAGCGGTCTAGTTCCCAGAACTACCGTCATAAACACACCAAGTCGGGTATCAAAAAACTTCTCAGATCGTTCTGCTGATGAATATAGTAAGTTAGTGGTTAGTTAATCGGCAGCTTATCTGTATCATATCAGGAGCCCCTGAAAATGCGACCAGTCATGGCCACTGCCTAGACACGCCCCCCGGCTTTTTTATTTTGTTAGGGGGATTAGAGTAGGTGTAATTAGTTTAAAAAAACTTGTAATTATTTTATTATTTTCTGTAATTTAGTGGGGGGGGGTTTTCTTCGTACTTTAGATAATTTTTTTTCAATTGTATTTAATTGTAGTTAGTCTAGGTAATTAATTTAATTATAGTGTAGTGTTAGGTGTAATTGTAACTTAGGTTAGGATTTATTTTATAGGTAAATGTGTCTTTATTTTAACTAGGTTGCTATTAAATAGTTAATAACTATTTAATAACTATTCTACCTATTTAAAATAAATACAAACTTGCCTGTAAAATAAAAATAAAACCTAAGCTAGCTACAATGTAACTATTAGTTATATTGTAGCTAGTTTAGGGTTTATTTTATAGGTAAGTATTTAGTTTTAAATAGGAATAATTTAGTTAATGATAGTTATTTTATTTAGATTTATTTAAATTATATTTAAGTTAGGGGGGTGTTAGGGTTAGGATTAGACTTAGATTTAGGGGTTAATACATTTAATTTTGTGGCGGCGACTTTGGGGGTGGCAGATTAGGGATTAATAAGAGTAGGTAGGTTGCAGCGACATTGGGGGTGGTAGATTAGGGGTTAATAAATATAATGTAGGATAGCCAAAAACTGAATCACAGAGAAGCGCCATCCTTAGAGATGGGGGTTCGGAAGGTCACTGAGATTATAGACTTAGAAGAATATTACTACCTTAAGCATGATGCAATGGATACATACGCTGAGTTCTTACAACTCTGGCTTAACTATGTCCAACACAAGACTGATGATATCAGTTAACACTATTAACTTAGAGAAATAAGACATAGATATGGGAGTTAAAATGGGTGATGCAACTATCTTCAAACGGGGCGGACCGGGACCAATGGTTTTTGTTTTCTTTGTTTTGTCTGTTTAACCGATTGCTTAAAAGCACATTACCAGGAGAGAACAACACATTTTCCTGCCAGTATGCCTGTATACAACTGCAAGACAGATTTTGTTGTCTACATATCATTCCACTTTTGCAGTATAAAACTCTTGACTCCATTCCGTGAGACTATGAGAGTGCTCAATTTAGTTTTTTGTCTTTGTGGAACCCTTTTAGCCATCAATAATAACCAATTGTCCCCTGTAAAATCCTTTATCCGTTTTAGTATGCACAGAATTTTAGGATCCTCTTACTGAGCATACGGCTTACAATTTATGAATGGCGTGTAAATGAGACGCTCACTATATGATATAGCTCAGCCTATTAGTAAGTCAGTATCTTGTTCCTTTCACTGTTACTGACTGTTATTAGTCTTTATTATTTTAGCCCCGTTTTTTAGCCTTATGATAGTTTGATTATATTTGTGAAGAGTTATTTGCCCCGCAGCCTATTATGGACGGAGGATGTGGTCCTGGTGGACCAATCACATAGCGTTATAGGCAGGGGGCGTGTTGGTGCTCAGTCTTAAAAAGCGCCTCTGATTCTATTCAACTTACAACCTCTGACAAAGAAGGAACGCATTTGTTATAGCCTTCGAAACGCGTAAGGTGTCCATGTACCTATAGTAGATTAGTGAGTTGACTTTGAAAAAGGCTCTTCACGCTTATTTCAAACGCATTGTGCATATTTTCGTGACCACACATCTAGTTCGCATTACAACTGCTATTTTGACACTCTGTTGTCTACGTGCTTATTTGTTACCTCATACCATTGCGGTCTTACATTGTAAGTGTATCTAATTGTGCACCTGTTTTAATAAACTCTATTACACTATTGTTGCGCTTCTCTCTTCACTCCCCATATGTCCTGGAGCACCACGTACACTTGTGAGGGACGAGAAGTCTGATATTACTACTACACTCACGGAGGGTTTGACAGAATTCGAAGCAGGCGGAATAGAGAAAATCTAGGGGGTGTGACTTCCTATATCTCAGTCTGGGGATTCATCCAACACAGAGCCTAACCACGCATCATTACCTCATAGTATTGAGGGTCCGTTTTGTAAGTATTCTCACTGAGGGGCCATGGGAAAACATCGTGTTTCTACCTTGTACTCTTTTTGCCTCTTATACGGACATAACCTCACACCTATTTGGGAACTTATGAACTTTATCCTCAAATCTGTTGCCTATTTATCCATGTTATAGTTTCATGTGCATAGTGTGTATAGACATTACACTTTATTTTTGTTTTTTCCACATATGTTGTTTATTTCTGCCACTCGTTCTTATTTTTATATATATATATATATATATATATATATATATATATATTTATTATATTTTATTTTCTTATGTTGCTCTTATAAACAAGTCATTTATAGTATTGTTCCTGTGACTTTTCCCAGCGCTTAACACTACCCATGTATCTCTGCTTCATATATATATATATATATATACAGGGAGTGCAGAATTATTAGGCAAATGAGTATTTTGACCACATCATCCTCTTTATGCATGTTGTCTTACTCCAAGCTGTATAGGCTCGAAAGCCTACTACCAATTAAGCATATTAAGTGATGTGCATCTCTGTAATGAGAAGGGGTGTGGTCTAATGACATCAACACCCTATATCAGGTGTGCATAATTATTAGGCAACTTCCTTTCCTTTGGCAAAATGGGTCAAAAGAAGGACTTGACAGGCTCAGAAAAGTCAAAAATAGTGAGATATCTTGCAGAGGGATGCAGCACTCTTAAAATTGCAAAGCTTCTGAAGCGTGATCATCGAACAATCAAGCATTTCATTCAAAATAGTCAACAGGGTCGCAAGAAGCGTGTGGAAAAACCAAGGCGCAAAATAACTGCCCATGAACTAAGTAAAGTCAAGCGTGCAGCTGCCAAGATGCCACTTGCCACCAGTTTGGCCATATTTCAGAGCTGCAACATCACTGGAGTGCCCAAAAGCACAAGGTGTGCAATACTCAGAGACATGGCCAAGGTAAGAAAGGCTGAAAGACGACCACCACTGAACAAGACACACAAGCTGAAACGTCAAGCCTGGGCCAAGAAATATCTCAAGACTGATTTTTCTAAGGTTTTATGGACTGATAAAATGAGAGTGAGTCTTGATGGGCCAGATGGATGGGCCCGTGGCTGGATTGGTAAAGGGCAGAGAGCTCCAGTCCGACTCAGACGCCAGCAAGGTGGAGGTGGAGTACTGGTTTGGGCTGGTATCATCAAAGATGAGCTTGTGGGGCCTTTTCGGTTTGAGGATGGAGTCAAGCTCAACTCCCAGTCCTACTGCCAGTTTCTGGAAGACACCTTCTTCAAGCAGTGGTACAGGAAGAAGTCTGCATCCTTCAAGAAAAACATGATTTTCATGCAGGACAATGCTCCATCACACGCGTCCAAGTACTCCACAGCGTGGCTGGCAAGAAAGGGTATAAAAGAAGAAAATCTAATGACATGGCCTCCTTGTTCACCTGATCTGAACCCCATTGAGAACCTGTGGTCCATCATCAAATGTGAGATTTACAAGGAGGGAAAACAGTACACCTCTCTGAACAGTGTCTGGGAGGCTGTGGTTGCTGCTGCACGCAATGTTGATGGTGAACAGATCAAAACACTGACAGAATCCATGGATGGCAGGCTTTTGAGTGTCCTTGCAAAGAAAGGTGGCTATATTGGTCACTGATTTGTTTTTGTTTTGTTTTTGAATGTCAGAAATGTATATTTGTGAATGTTGAGATGTTATATTGGTTTCACTGGTAAAAATAAATAATTGAAATGGGTATATATTTGTTTTTTGTTAAGTTGCCTAATAATTATGCACAGTAATAGTCACCTGCACACACAGATATCCCCCTAAAATAGCTATAACAAAAAACAAACTAAAAACTACTTCCAAAACTATTCAGCTTTGATATTAATGAGTTTTTTGGGTTCATTGAGAACATGGTTGTTGTTCAATAATAAAATTAATCCTCAAAAATACAACTTGCCTAATAATTCTGCACTCCCTGTAGAGAGAGAGAGAAAGAGAGAGAGAAAGAGAGAGAGAAAGAGAGAGAGAGAAAGAGAAAGAGAGAGAGAGATTATTAAGGTAAGCATTCTAGCTTATAGCTATATAAATATATATTTGAAAATAAAACAATATATTTTCTTCAATGTGAAGAACTTTGGAATGTAAAATATTCATTACTACCTTCGGGGTTAGTGCAGTTGGTCTAATACGGTGTCGGTTTAGTACAAAATTATAAAAGTTTACTTCTAGCAGTATTAGTGCATGAGTGAAAAAATATTTAGCGTGTTACTTATAATCTGGCCATTGTTTTTATTTACGCCTAGATTTAGAGTTTGGCGTTAGTCATCAAAAGCAGCGTTAAGGGGTCCTAACGCTGCTTTTTACCGCCCGCTGGTATTTAGAGTCAGCCAGGAAAGGGTCTGCTGCTCACTTTCCTACCGCGATTCCAGGCTACCGCAGATCCCCTTACGTCAATTGCGTATCCTATCTTTTCAATGGGATTTGCCTAACGCTGATATTTGGAGTCTTGTGAGAAGTGAGCGGTAGACCCTCTACCGACAAGACTCCTAACGCCAAAAAAAGTCAGTAGTTAAGAGCTTTATGGGCTAACGCCGGAATATAAAGCTCTTAACTACTGTGCTCTAAAGTACACTAACACCCATAAACTACCTATGTACCCCTAAACCAAGGGCCCCCCACATCGCCGACACTCTAATAAATTGTTTTAACCCCTAATCTGCCGACCGGACACCGCTACCACCTACATTATCCCTATGAACCCCTAATCTGCTGCCCCTAACATCACCGACCCCTATATTATATTTATTAACCCCTAATCTGCCACCCCTAACGTCGCCGCTACCTAACTATACTTATTAACCCCTAATCTGCCGACCGGACCTCACCGCCACTATAATAAATGTATTAACCCCTAAACCGCCGCACTCCCGCCTCGCAAACACTAGAATAAATAGTATTAACCCTTAATCTGCCCTCCCTAACATCGCCGCCACCTACCTACAATTATTAACCCCTAATCTCCCGCCCGCACCGTCGCCGCTACTATAATAAAGTTATTAACCCCTAAACCTAACTCTAACCCTAACCCTAACACCCCCCTAACATAAATATAATTTATATAAAACAAAATAATATTCCTAAAATTAACTAAATTATTCCTATTTAAAACGAAATACTTACCTATCAAATAAACCCTAATATAGCTACAATATAATTAATAATTACATTGTAGCTATTTTAGGATTTATATTTATTTTACAGGCAACTTTGTATTTATTTTAACTAGTTAAAATAGCTATTAAATAGTTAAGAACTATTTATTAGCTACCTAGTTAAAATAAATACAAAATTACCTGTAAAATAAATCCTAACCTAAGTTACAATTACACCTAACACTACACTATCATTAAATTAATTATATAAATTAACTACAATTACCTAAAATAAAATACAATAAAATAAACTATTCTTTAATACAAAAACAAACAAACACTAAATTACAAAAAATAAAAAAGAATTACAAGCAGTTTAAACTAATTACACCTAATCTAAGCCCCCTAATAAAATAAAAAAGCCCCCCAAAATAAAAAATTCCCTACCCTATTCTAAAATACAAAAGTAATCAGCTCTTTTACCAGCCCTTAAAAGGGATTTTTGCAGGGCCTTGCCCCAAAGTAATCAGCTCTTTTGCATGAAAATAAAAATACAATACCCTCCCCAACATTACAACCCACCACCCACATACCCCTACTCTAACCCACCCAAGCCCCTCTTAAAAAAAATATCACTAACCCCCTGAAGATCTCCCTACCTTGAGTCGTCTTCACCCAGCCGACCCGAATTCTGCATCCAAGTGGAGCAAGAAGATGTCTTCCATCCAGTAGAAGGCTTGATCCAAGCGGCAAAGAAGAGGTCCTCCATCCGGGCGAAGTCTTGATCCAAGCGGCAAAGAAGTCTTCTTCCAAGCGGCATCTTCTATCTTCTTTCTTCTGGATCCATCTTCATCCCGCCGACGCGGAACATCCTCCTTCCCCGACGGACTAACGACGAATGAAGGTTCCTTTAAGGGACGTCATCCAAGATGGTGTCCCTTCAATTCTGATTGGCTGATAGAATTCTATCAGCCAATCGGAATTAAAGTAGAAAAAATCTGATTGGCTGATGCAATCAGCAATCAGATTGAAGTTCAATCCGAATGGCTGATCCAATCAGCCAATCATATTGAACTCGCATTCTATTGGCTGTTCTGATCAGCCAATAGAATGCAAGTTCAATACGATTGGCTGATTGGATCAGCCAATCGGATTGAAATTCAATCTGATTGGTTGATTGCATCAGCCAATCAGATTTTTTCTACCTTAATTACCATTGGCTGATAGAATTCTATCAGCCAATCGGAATTGAAGGGACGCCATCTTGGATGACGTCCCTTAAAGGAACCTTCATTCGTCGTTAGTCCATCGGGGGAGGAGGATGTTCCGCGTCGGCGGGATGAAGATGGATCCGGAAGAAAGAAGATAGAAGATGCCGCTTGGAAGAAGACATCGCCCGCATGGAAGACCTCTTCTTTGCTGCTTGGATCAAGACTTCGCCCGGATGGAGGACCTCTTCTTTTCCGCTTGAATCAAGACTTCTACCAGAGGGAGGACATCTTCTTGCTCCGCTTGAATGAAGAATTCGGCTCGGCTGGGTGAAGACGACTCAAGGTAGGGAGATCTTCAGGGGGTTAGTGATAGTTTTTTTAAGAGGGGTTTGGGTGGGTTAGAGTAGGGGTATGTGGGTGGTGGGTTGTAATGTTGGGGGGGGTATTGTATTTTTATTTTCATGCAAAAGAGCTGATTACATTGGGGCAAGGCCCCGCAAAAAGCCCTTTTAAGGGCTGGTAAAAGAGCTGATTACTTTTGTATTTTAGAATAGGGTAGGGAATTTTTTATTTTGGGGAGCTTTTTTATTTTATTAGGTGGCTTAGATTAGGTGTAATTAGTTTAAACTGCTTGTAATTCTTTTTTATTTTTTGTAATTTAGTGTTTGTTTTTTTTGTATTATAGAATAGTTTATTTTATTGTATTTTATTGTAGGTAATTGTAGGTAATTTATTAATTAGTTTAATGATAGTGTAGTGTTAGGTTTAATTGTAACTTAGGTTAGGATTTATTTTACAGGTAATTTTGTATTTATTTTAACTAGGTAGCTATTAAATAGTTCTTAACTATTTAATAGCTATTGTAACTAGTTAAAATAAATACAAAGTTGCCTATAAAATAAATATAAATCCTAAAATAGCTACAATGTAATTATTAATTATATTGTAGCTATATTAGGGTTTATTTGATAGGTAAGTATTTAGTTTTAAATAGAAATAATTTAGTTAATTTTAGGAATATTATTTTGTTTAATATAAATTATTTTTATGTTAGGGGGGTGTTAGGGTTAGGGTTAGAGTTAGGTTTAGGGGTTAATAACTTTATTATAGTAGCGGCGACGGTGCGGGCGGGAGATTAGGGGTTAATAATTGTAGGTAGGTGGCGGCAATTTTAGGGAGGGAAGATTAGGGGTTAATAATATTTATTCTAGTGTTTGCGAGGTGGGAGTTTGGGGGGGAGTTTGGGGGTTAATACATTTATTATAGTGGCGGCGAGGTCCGGTCGGCAGATTAGGGGTTAATAAGTGTAGTTAGGTAGCGGCGACGTTGGGGGATGGCAGATTAGGGGTTAATAAATATAATATAGGGGTCGGCGATGTTAGGGGCAGCAGATTAGGGGTTCATAGGGATAATGTAGGTGGAGGCGGTGTCCGGAGCGGCAGATTAGGGGTTAATAGTATAATGCAGGTGTCTACGATGTTGGGGGAGATTAGAGATTAGAGGTTAATAAGTGTAAGATTAGGGGTGTTTAGACTCTGGCTTCATGTTAGGGTGTTAGGTGCAGACTTAGAAAGTGTTTCCCCATAGGAAACAATGGGGCTGCGTTAGGAGCTGAACGCTGCTTTTTTGCAGGTGTTAGTTTTTTTTTCAGCCAGCTCAGCCCCATTGTTTCCTATGGGGATATCATGCACGAGCACGTTTTCCCAGCTTACTGCTAACGTAAGCAACTCTGGTATTGAGAGTTGAAGTGGAGCTAAGTTAGGCTCAGCGCACCCTTTTTTGAGCCTAACGCAGCCCCTCAGACAACTCTAAATACCAGCGTTGTTGGAAGGGTGCGTTGGGAAAAAAGCAGCGTTAGCTACGCGGCTTTTTATCGACAAAACTCTAAATCTAGGCCTTAGTCAGCTAAATATTCTGTAAATTTTCTTAAAAAAAAATGGCTTTTAACCCACTGTGGTAAGGGACGGATGAATATAAACTTTGCACATGTAGGAGACCGGTAAAAATATATAATCAATCTCTAGTATGTTGTAATGTATGCAATGTGTTCAAAAAGGGATTTTTCCACATAATTCCCTGCATGCTATGTGGCACTTCTGATCCCAGAAATTATCCAGCGTCCCAAAGGATCTATCATATTTTTATGTAATTTTTGAACAATTAAAAAAACCAAAATTACTTTTGGGCACAATTAAATTGATGTACACGTTAAAGGGACACTAAACCCACATTTTTTCTTTCATGATTTGGATAGATTGTGTAATTTTAAGCAATTTTCTAATTTACTGCTATTATAAATTTATTCTTTATTCCCTTGGTATCTTTAGTTAAAAAAGCAAAAATGAAAGCTTTGGAGCTGGCCTATTTTTCCCCCCAGCAACCTGGATAGTGCTTGTTGATTGGTGACTACATTTAGCTATCCAATCAGCAAGTGCAACCCAGGTGCCTGAACCTAAATAGGCCGGCTCCAAAGTTTTCATTCCTGCTTTGTCAAATAACGATAGCAAGACAATGAAAAAAAAATAATAGGAATAAATTAGAAAGTGGCTTAAAATTGCTGCTCTAACTGAATCATGAAAGATAAAAAATGGGTTTAGTGTCCCTTTAAGTTTGTTTTCCTGCAATAGGATTATATTTCGATAATTCATATGGTTCTTTATTGCCCAACTGTCTTTTACATATTGGAATTCCCCCAGGATTCCTTATCTGACTGCTTTATTATTACATGCAGTGCATTCATCAATTCGTTTAGGGCAAATCTCTCAGCCCTAATTAAATTATCATTGAATAGATTAACCTCTGTGATCTGTTCAGTTTCTTTCCCGGCCTACTTAACAAGCATTTGTACTGCTGGTATTAGAAACAAAAGAGCTATATACTAGGATTTAGGCTTTAAATCTGAAGAGACAGTTCTCGTTTTACTCAAAACTGTCATCATTTGACTTCAGTCCACCTATACTTCACCATTGTCCTTTATAAGGCTCTTAACCAATTCAACATTGTATTGATCCGAAATTACTTCATCTCTTCAATCTCCACTATTATGCATTCAGAAGCATGTTACAATGATGTAGAAATAAAAGAATGGGGGTGAATTAACAAAACAAATGTGAAAGAAAGGGTTAAAAATTAAAAAAAGGTTTTTGGTGAAGTATCTAAAATGTCAGCTATATGACAAGGGTATGTGTGCAGGTATGTGTATTGTATGTGTGTAATATATGTATGTATGTGTGTGCAGGTATGTGTATTATGTGTGTGTAATATATGTATGTGTGTGTAATATATGTATGTATGTGTGTGTGTGCAGGTATGTGTATTGTGTGTGTGTAATATATGTATGTATGTGTGTGCAGGTATGTGTATTATGTGTGTGTAATATATGTATGTGTGTGTAATATATGTATGTATGTGTGTGTGTGCAGGTATGTGTATTGTGTGTGTGTAATATATGTATGTATGTGTGTGCAGGTATGTGTATTATGTGTGTGTAATATATGTATGTGTGTGTAATATATGTATGTATGTGTGTGTGTGCAGGTATGTGTATTGTGTGTGTGTAATATATGTATGTATGTGTGTGCAGGTATGTAAGTGTGCAAGTATGTGTATTGTGTGTGTGTAATATATGTATGCATGTGTGTGCAGGTATGTGTATTGTGTGTGTGTAATATATGTATGTATGTGTGTGCAGGTATGTGTATTATGTGTGTGTAATATATGTATGTGTGTGTAATATATGTATGTATGTGTGTGTGTGCAGGTATGTGTATTATGTGTGTGTAATATATGTATGTGTGTGTAATATATGTATGTATGTGTGTGTGTGTGTGCAGGTATGTGTATTGTATGTGTGTAATATATGTATGTATGTGTGTGCAGGTATGTGTATTATGTGTGTGTAATATATGTATGTGTGTGTAATATATGTATGTATGTGTGTGTGTGCAGGTATGTGTATTGTGTGTGTGTAATATATGTATGTATGTGTGTGCAGGTATGTGTATTATGTGTGTGTAATATATGTATGTGTGTGTAATATATGTATGTATGTGTGTGTGTGCAGGTATGTGTATTATGTGTGTGTAATATATGTATGTGTGTGTAATATATGTATGTATGTGTGTGTGTGTGTGTGCAGGTATGTGTATTGTATGTGTGTAATATATGTATGTATGTGTGTGCAGGTATGTGTATTATGTGTGTGTAATATATGTATGTGTGTGTAATATATGTATGTATGTGTGTGTGTGCAGGTATGTGTATTGTGTGTGTGTAATATATGTATGTATGTGTGTGCAGGTATGTGTATTATGTGTGTGTAATATATGTATGTGTGTGTAATATATGTATGTATGTGTGTGTGTGTGCAGGTATGTGTATTATGTGTGTAATATATGTATGTGTGTGTAATATATGTATGTATTTGTGTGTGTGTGCAGGTATGTGTATTGTATGTGTGTAATATATGTATGTATGTGTGTGCAGGTATGTGTATTATGTGTGTGTAATATATGTATGTGTGTGTAATATATGTATGTATGTGTGTGTGTGCAGGTATGTGTATTGTGTGTGTGTAATATATGTATGTATGTGTGTGCAGGTATGTGTATTATGTGTGTGTAATATATGTATGTGTGTGTAATATATGTATGTATGTGTGTGTGTGCAGGTATGTGTATTATGTGTGTGTAATATATGTATGTGTGTGTGTGCAGGTATGTGTATTATGTGTGTGTAATATATGTATGTGTGTGTAATATATGTATGTATGTGTGTGTGTGTGTGCAGGTATGTGTATTGTATGTGTGTAATATATGTATGTATGTGTGTGCAGGTATGTGTATTATGTGTGTGTAATATATGTATGTGTGTGTAATATATGTATGTATGTGTGTGTGTGCAGGTATGTGTATTATGTGTGTGTAATATATGTATGTGTGTGTGTGCACTGCAGGTATGTGTATTGTGTGTGTAATATATGTATGTATGTAAGTGTGTGCAGGTATGTGTATTGTGTGTGTGTAATTTATGTATGTATGTGTGTGTGTGTGCAGGTATGTGTATTGTATGTGTGTAATATATGTATGTATGTGTGTGCAGGTATGTGTATTATGTGTGTGTAATATATGTATGTGTGTGTAATATATGTATGTATGTGTGTGTGTGCAGGTATGTGTATTGTGTGTGTGTAATTTATGTATGTATGTGTGTGTGTGTGCAGGTATGTGTATTGTGTGTGTGTAATATATGTATGTATGTGTGTGTGTAATATAAGTATGTATGTGTGTGCAGGTATGTGTGTTGTGTGTGTGTGTAATATATGTATGTATGTATGTGTGTGCAGGTATGTGTATTGTGTGTGAGTAATTTATGTATGTATGTATGTGTGTGCAGGTATGTGTGTTGTGTGTGTGTAACATATGTATGTATGTGTGTGCAGGTATGTGTATTGTGTGTGTGTGTGTAATATATGTATGTATGTATGTTTGTGCAGTTATGTGTGTTGTGTGTGTGTAAAATATGTATGTATGTGTGTGCAGGTATGTGTATTGTGTGTGTGTGTGTAATATATGTATGTATGTGTGTTTGTGCAGGTATGTGTATTGTGTGTGTGTGTGTGTAATATATGTATGTATGTGTGTTTGTGCAGGTATGTGTATTGTGTGTGTGTAATAAATGTATGTATGTATGTGTGTGCAGGTATGTGTGTTGTGTGTGTGTAATATATGTATGTATGTGTGTGCACTGCAGGTATGTGTATTGTGTGTGTAATATATGTATGTATGTAAGTGTGTGCCGGTATGTGTATTTTGTGTGTGCAATATATGTATGTATGTATGTATGTATGTATGTATGTGTATGCAGGTATGTGTGTTGTGTGTGTGTAATATATATATGTATGTATGTGTGTGCAGGTATGTGTATTGTGTGTGTAATATATGTATGTATGTGTGTGCAGGTATGTAAGTGTGCAAGTATGTGTATTGTGTGTGTGTAATATATGTATGCATGTGTGTGCAGGTATGTGTATTGTGTGTGTGTAATATATGTATGTATGTATGTGCAGGTATGTGTATTGTGTGTGTAATATATGTATGTATGTGTGTGCACGTATTTAAGTGTGCAGGTATGTGTATTGTGTGTGTGTAATATATATATGTATGTATATGTGTGTGTGTAATATATGTATGTATGTATGTATGTGTGTGCAGGTATGTATGTGTATGTAGGTATGTGTATTGTGTGTGTGTGTGTGTGTGTGTAATATATGTATGTATGTGTGTGCAGGTATGTATGTGTGCAGGTATGTGTATTGTGTGTGTGTGTAACATATGTATGTATGTGCGTGCAGGTATGTGTATTGTGTGTGTGTGTAATATATGTATGTATGTATGTTTGTGCAGGTATGTGTATTGCGTGTGTGTAATAAATGTATGTATGTATGTGTGTGCAGGTATGTGTGTTGTGTGTGTGTAATATATGTATGTATGTGTGTGCACTGCAGGTATGTGTATTGTGTGTGTAATATATGTATGTATGTATGTGTGTGCAGGTATGTGTATTGTGTGTGTAATATATGTATGTATGTGTGTGCAGGTATGTAAGTGTGCAGTTATGTGTATTGTGTGTGTGTAATATATATATATATATATATATATATATATATGTATGTATGTATGTATGTGTGTGTGTAATATATGTATGTATGTGTGTGCAGGTATGTATGTGTATGTAGGTATGTGTATTGTGTGTGTGTGTGTGTAATATATGTATGTATGTATGTATGTGTGTGCAGGTATGTATGTGTGCAGGTATGTGTATTGTGTGTGTGTAATATATAGGTATGTGTGTTGTGTGTGTGTGTAATATATGTATGTATGTATGTTTGTGCAGGTATGTGTATTGTGTGTGTGTGTAATATATGTATGTATGTGTGTGCAGGTATGTGTATTGTGTGTGTCTAATATATGTATGTATGTATGTTTGTGCAGGTATGTGTATTGTGTGTGTGTAATATATGTATGTATGTATGTATATGTGTGCAGGTATGTGTGTTGTGTGTGTGCAATATATGTATGTATGTGTGTGCAGATATGTGTATTGTGTGTGTGTAATATATGTATGTATGTGTGTGCTGGTATGTGTATTGTGTGTGTGTAATATATGTATGTATGTGTGTGCAGGTATGTGTATTGTGTGTGTGTAATATATGTATGTATGTGTGTGCAAGTATGTGTGTTGTGTGTGTGTAATATATGTATGTATGTGTATTGTGTGTGTAATATATGTATGCATGTATGTTTGTGTGTGCAGGTATGTGTGTTGTGTGTGTGTAATATATTTATGTATGTAAGTATGTGTGTGCAGGTATGTGTATTGTGTGTGTGTAATATATGTATGTATGTGTTTGCAGGTATGTGTGTTGTGTGTGTGTGTGTAATATATGTATGTATGTATGTATGTATGTATGTATGTGTGTGCAGGTATGTGTATTGTGTGTGTGTAATATATGTATGTATGTGTGTTGTGTGTGTGTAATATATGTATGCATGTTTGTGTGTGCAGGTATGTGTGTTGTGTGTGTGTAATATATGTATGTATGTATGTGTGTGTGTAATATATGTATGTTTGTATGTATGTGTGTGCAGGTATGTGTATTGTGTGTGTGTAATATATGTATGTATTTGTGTGCAGGTATGTGTGCTGTGTGAGTGTAATATATGTATGTATGTGTGTGCAGGTATGTGTATTGTGTGTGTGTAATATATGTATGCATATGTGTGCAGGTATGTGTGTTGTGTGTGTGTAATATATTTATGTATGTAAGTATGTGTGTGCAGGTATGTGTGTTGTGTGTGTGTAATATATGTATGTATGTATGTGTGTGTGTAATATATGTATGTTTGTATGTATGTGTGTGCAGGTATGTGTGCTGTGTGAGTGTAATATATGTATGTATGTGTGTGCAGGTATGTGTATTGTGTGTGTGTAATATATGTATGCATATGTGTGCAGGTATGTGTATTGTGTGTGTGTGTGTAATATATGTATGTATGTGTGTGCAGGTATGTGTATTGTGTGTGTGTAATATATCTATGTATTTGTGTGCAGGTATGTGTGCTGTGTGAGTGTAATATATGTATGTATGTGTGTGCAGGTATGTGTATTGTGTGTGTGTAATATATGTATGCATATGTGTGCAGGTATGTGTGTTGTGTGTGTGTAATATATGTATGTGTGTGTAATATATGTATGTATGTGTGTTGTGTGTGTGTAATATATGTATGTATGTGTGTTGTGTGTGTGTAATATATGTATGTATGTGTGTGCAGGTATGTGTGTATGCGTGCGTATGTATGTGTGTGCAGATATGTATGTGGTATTTAATATATATATATATACAGTATCTCACAAAAGTGAGTACACCCTTCACATTTTTGTAAATATTTTATACATATTTTCATGTGACAACACTGAAGAAATTACACTTTGCTACAATGTAAAGTAGTGAGTGTACAGCCTGTATAACAGTGTAAATGTGCTGTCCCCTTAAAATAACTCAACACACAGCCATTAATGTCTAAACCGTTGGCAACAAAAGTGAGTACACCCCTAAGTGGAAATGTCCAATTTGGGCCCAAAGTGTCGATATTTTGTGTGGCCACCATTATTTTCCAGCACTGCCTTAACCCTCTTGGGCATGGAGTTCACCAGAGCTTCACAGGTTGCCATTGGAGTCCTCTTCCCCTCCTCCATGACGACATCACGGAGCTGGTGGATGTTAGAGACCTTGCACTCCCCCACCTTCCATTTGAGGATGCCCCACAGATGCTCAATAGGGTTTAAGTCTGGAGACATGCTTGGCCGGTCCATCACCTTTACCCTTAGCTTCTTTAGCAAGGCAGTGGTTGTCTTGAAGGTGTGTTTGGGGTAGTTATCATGCTGGAATACTGCCCTGCGGCCCAGTCTCTGAAGGGAGGGGATCATGCTCTGCTTCAGTATGTTACAGTACATGTTGGCATTCATGGTTCCCTCAATGGACTGTAGCTCCCCAGTGCCAGCAGCACTAATGCAGGCATAGACCATGACACACCCACCATGCTTGACTGTAGGCAATACACACTTGTCTTTGTACTCCTCATCTGGTTGCCGCCACACACGCTTGACACTATCTGAACCAAATAGGTTTATCTTGGTCTAATCCATGTCCTTAGTCTGCTTGTCTTCAGCAAACTGTTTGCAGGCTTTCTTGTGCATCATCTTTAGAAGAGGCTTCCTTCTGGGACAACAACCATGCAGACCTATTTGATGTAGTGTGCAGCGTATGGTCTGAGCACTGACAGGCTGACCCCCCACCCCTTCAATCTCTGCAGCAATGCTGGCAGCACTCATACATCTTTTTCCCAAAGACAACCTCTGGATATGACGCTAAGCATGTGAACTTAACTTCTTTGGTTCACCATGGCGAGGCCTGTTCTGAGTGGAACCGGTCCTGTGAAACCGCTGTATGGTCTTGCCCACCGTGCTGCAGCTCTGTTTCAGGGTCTTGGCAATCTTAGCAAGCAAAAGATCTACGGCGCTCACCTGCACCACGTGTATATCCGGCAGCGTTTTCTTCAGCGTGCACACGTCAAAGGAGCCTGTTCCTGTTGGAGGGTGCAGCTGGAAAAGCGTCCCCGTTAGAACGCAAACAAAGTTCTAGTATGTGCAAATTCCACAGCAAGTCCTACTCACAGGAAATGAAAAGTCCTTGTATAGGTAAAAACATTTTCTTTATTGGTGGTGAATGCAGGATAAAACCATAGGGGAGCAAAGCTGCTCACATCAGCAGGAAAGAGTATCCGGTAGTGCAGGAAACAGCAATCTTGGCAATCTTAACAGATCTTAATGTAGATAATTGTAGGTAGTTTATTTAATTTATTTATTGATAGTGTAGTGTTAGGTTTAATTGTAGGTAGTTTATTTAATTAATTTATTGATAGTGTAGTGTTAGGTTTAATTGTAGATAATTGTAGGTATTTTATTTAATTAATTTAATGATAGTTTAGTGTTAGGTTTAATTGTAACTTAGGTTAGGATTTATTTTACAGGTAATTTTGTATTTATTTTAGCTAGGTAGTTATTAAATAGTTAATAACTATTTAATAACTATTCTAACTAGCTGAAATAAATACAAAGTTGCCTGTAAAATAAAGATAAATCCTAAAATAGCTACAATATAATTATTATTTATATTGTAGCTATATTAGGATTTATTTTACAGGTAAGTATTTAGCTTTAAATAGGAATAATTTATTTAATAAGAGTTAATTTATTTCGTTAGATTAAAATTATATTTAACTTAGGGGGGGTGTTAGGGTTAGGGTTAGACTTAGCTTTAGGGGTTAATACATTTATTAGTGTAGCGGCGAGGTCCGGTCAGCAGATTAGGGGTTAATACTTGAAGTTAGGTGTCGGCGATGTTAGGGAGGGCAGATTAGGGGTTAATACTATTTATTATAGGGTTTGCGAGGCGGGAGTGAGGCGGATTAGGGGTTAATACTATTTATTATAGTAGCGGTGAGGTCCGGTCGGCAGATTAGGGGTTAATAATTGTAGGTAGGTAGCGGCGACGTTGGGGGGGGGGCAGATTAGGGGGTAATAAATATTATGTAGGGGGCGGCGATGTTAGGGGCAGCAGATGAGGGGTACATAGGGATAATGTAGGTTGCGGCGGTGTGCGGTCGGCAGATTAGGGGTTAAAAAAATTTAATAGAGTGGCGGCGATGTGGGGGGGCCTCGGTTTAGGGGTGCATAGGTAGTTTATGGGTGTTAGTGTACTTTAGAGTACAGTAGTTAAGAGCTTTATGAACCAGTGTTAGCCCAGAAAGCTCTTAACTCCTGGCTTTTTTCCGTGGCTGGAGTCTTGTCGTTAGATTTCTAACGCTCACTTCAGCCAAGACTCTAAATACCGGCGTTAGAAAGATCCCATTGAAAAGATAGGATACGCAATTGACGTAAGGGGATCTGCGGTATGGAAAAGTCGCGTCTGGAAAGTGAGCGTTAGACCCTTACCTACAAGACTCTAAATACCAGCGGTAGGCCAAAACCAGCGTTAGGACCCCCTAACGCTGGTTTTGACAGCTAACGCAGAACTCTAAATCTAGGCGTTAGTGTATTGTGTGTTAGTCACTGACAATATTAAGGGTTTATAGAAATGTGAGAGGTCAGACACTCCGTGGGATGGGTTTTTGTTTTTAACCAATCATTAAGTGGCATGGGGTTTTTTAAACCAACTGTGTATTGTGCACTTAAGCTATGATTACGGATCTTCATCCGAAACACGTAAGCCGTTCTTGTACTACGCTCTAGTGTGACTGTTTGATCGAAGGTTGTCTGTACCCCATATTATGTTTTAACATTTGGATTACAATAAAGATTGAATATTTTATTTAATCAATGTATCATCCATTTCCACTTTTTAATATTGCTTTGCACCAGCATACCTTGGATGCGTCTGCTGTTTTGCCGGAGGTGTGAGCAGGTGTACGGGACTATCATTGGCCAAAAGGAGATCACATGGGAGTGACGTAACAGAGCATGTCTAAGGAACACGGAGAGAACGCCATCAAGCCCGAGAGCGGTACACTGATCTAGTGAGTGTTGCTTGGAGGTTTCAGAGGCAAGTCCCTGCTTTCTTTGCACAGTGGCTCAGGACACAGGGCAGAAGGCGGCAAATCCCTGGATCTTCACTTTGTGATTTTGGCGTGAGGCTGTTGTTATCATTTTGATGCAATTCATTATTTCTCACTATTCCTTATGAAGCCAATGACTGTTTAATAAGCAGGTACACTTCTGATGACATTTATACATTTAGCGCTGCGGAATCTGTTGGCGCTCTACAAATAACCGATAATAATAATAATAATAATAATAATAATAATAATACTAGTGTGTTCAGTGTATTAGGGTTACTGGGTAACTCTTTCTTACTTTTCTTCAAACAAAAGAAAATATTCTTTGTATTTTTAATATATATTTCTGTATATATGATTATGTTTTTTGTAAAATTATATATCTATACCCATGAATATATACAGATATAGATATATACTGCGCTATACATATATATATATCTATACCCATGAATATATACAGATATAGATATATACTGCTTATACATATATATATATCTATACCCATGAATATATACAGATATAGATATATACTGCTTATACATATATATATATATATATATATATATATATATATATATATATCTATACCCATGAATATATACAGATATAGATATATACTGCTTATACATATATATATATATATATATATCTATACCCGTGAATATATACAGATATAGATATATACTGCTTATACATATATATATATCTATACCCATGAATATATACAGATATAGATATATACTGCTTATACATATATATATATCTATACCCATGAATATATACAGATATAGATATATACTGCTTATACATATATATATATCTATACCCATGAATATATACAGATATAGATATATACTGCTTATACATATATATATATCTATACCCATGAATATATACAGATATAGATATATACTGCTTATACATAATATATATATCTATACCCATGAATATATACAGATATAGATATATACTGCTTATACATATATATATATCTATACCCATGAATATATACAGATATAGATATATACTGCTTATACATATATATATATATCTATACCCATGAATATATACAGATATAGATATATACTGCTTATACATATATATATATCTATACCCATGAATATATACAGATATAGATATATACTGCTTATACATATATATATATCTATACCCATGAATATATACAGATATAGATATATACTGCTTATACATATATATATATCTATACCCATGAATATATACAGATATAGATATATACTGCTTATACATATATATATATCTATACCCATGAATATATACAGATATAGATATATACTGCTTATACATATATATATATCTATACCCATGAATATATACAGATATAGATATATACTGCTTATACATATAATATATATCTATACCCATGAATATATACAGATATAGATATATACTGCTTATACATATATATATATCTATACCCATGAATATATACAGATATAGATATATACTGCTTATACAATATATATATCTATACCCATGAATATATACAGATATAGATATATACTGCTTATACATATATATATATCTATACCCATGAATATATACAGATATAGATATATACTGCTTATACATATATATATATATATATACTATACCCATGAATATATACAGATATAGATATATACTGCTTATACATATATATATATATCTATACCCATGAATATATACAGATATAGATATATACTCTTATAATATATATATATATCTATACCCATGAATATATACAGATATAGATATATACTGCTTATACATATATATATATCTATACCCATGAATATATACAGATATAGATATATACTGCTTATACAAATATATATATATATATCTATTACCCATGAATATATACAGATATGGATATATACTGCTTATACTATATATCTAATTACCCATGAATATATACAGATATAGATATATACTGCTTATACATATATATATATATATATCTATACCCATGAATATATACAGATATAGATATATACTGCTTATACATATATATATATATATATATATATATATATATATATATATCTATACCCATGAATATATACAGATATAGATATATACTGCTTATACATATATATATATAATATAATCTATACACATGAATATATACAGATATAGATATATACTGCTTATACATATATATATATATATATATACCCATGAATATATACAGATATAGATATATACTGCTTATACATATATATATATATATATATATCTATACCCATGAATATATACAGATATAGATATATACTGCTTATACATATATATATATCTATACCCATGAATATATACAGATATAGATATATACTGCTTATACATATATATATATCTATACCCATGAATATATACAGATATAGATATATACTGCTTATACATATATATATATATTATATATATATATATTATATCTATACCCATGAATATATACAGATATAGATATATACTGCTTATACATATATATATATATATATTATATATCTATACCCATGAATATATACAGAAATAGATATATACTGCTTATACATATATATATATATATATATATATATCTATACCCATGAATATATACAGATATAGATATATACTGCTTATACTATATATATATATATCTATACCCATGAATATATACAGATATAGATATATACTGCTTATACATATATATATATATATATATCTATACCCATGAATATATACAGATATGGATATATACTGCTTATACATATATATATATCTATACCCATGAATATATACAGATATAGATATATACTGCTTATACATATATATATATTATATATATATATATATATATCTATACCCATGAATATATACAGATATAGATATATACTGCTTATACATATATATATATATATATATCTATACCCATGAATATATACAGATATAGATATATACTGCTTATACATATATATATATATATATCTATACCCATGAATATATACAGATATAGATATATACTGCTTATACATATATTATAATATCTATACCCATGAAATATACAGATATAGATATATACTGCTTATACATATTATATATATATATATATATCTATACCCATGAATATATACAGATATAGATATATACTGCTTATACATATATATATATATATATACCCATGAATATATACAGATATAGATATATACTGCTTATACATATATAATATATATATATATATCTATACCCATGAATAACTACAGATATAGATATATACTGCTTATACATATATAATATAATATATATATATCAATAACCCATGAATATATACAGATAATAGATATATACTGCTTATACATATATATATATAATATATCTAATACCCAGTATATATACAGATTATAGATATATACTGCTAATCTATACTATATATATATATATATATCTATACCCATGGAATATATACAGATATAAGATATATACTGCTTATACATATATAAATGATATACTATACCCATGAATATATACAGATATAGATATATACTGCTTATACATATATATATATATATCTATACCCATGAATATATACAGATATAGATATATACTGCTTATACATATATATATATATATATATATATATATCTATACCCATGAATATATACAGATATAGATATATACTGCTTATATTATATATATATATATATATATCTATACCCATGAATATATACAGATATAGATATATACTGCTTATACATATATATATATATATATATCTATACCCATGAATATATACAGATATAGATATACTGCTTATACATATATATATATATATATATATATATATATATCTATACCCATGAATATATACAGATATAGATATATACTGCTTATACATATAAATATATATATATCTATACCCATGAATATATACAGATATAGATATATACTGCTGCTTATACATATATATATATATATATATATATCTATACCCATGAATATATACAGATATAGATATATACTGCTTATACATATATATATATATACCCATGAATATATACAGATATAGATATATACTGCTTATACATATATATATATATATATATATATATATATATTATATTATATCTATACCCATGAATATATACAGATATAGATATACTGCTTATACATATATATATATATATATATCTATACCCGTGAATATATACAGATATAGATATATACTGCTTATACATATATATATATATATATATATATATATATATCTATACCCATGAATATATACAGATATAGATATATACTGCTTATACATATAAATATATATATCTATACCCATGAATATATACAGATATAGATATATACTGCTTATACATATATATATATCTATACCCATGAATATATACAGATATAGATATATACTGCTTATACATATATATATATATAATCTATACCCATGAATATATACAGATATAGATATATACTGCTTATACATATATATATATATATATATATATATATATATATATACCCATGAATATATACAGATATAGATATATACTGCTTATACATATATATATATATATATATATATCTATACCCATGAATATATACAGATATAGATATATACTGCTTATACATATATATATATATATATATATATATATATATATATATATATATATATACCCATGAATATATACAGATATAGATATATACTGCTTATACATATATATATATATATATATATATATATATATATATAATATATATATATCTATACCCATGAATATATACAGATATAGATATATACTGCTTATACATATATATATATATATATCTATACCCATGAATATATACAGATATAGATATATACTGCTTATACATATATATATATATATATATATATCTATACCCATGAAATATATACAGATATAGATATATACTGCTTATACATATATATATATATATCTATACCCATGAATATATACAGATATAGATATATACTGCTTATACATATATATATATATCTATACCCATGAATATATACAGATATAGATATATACTGCTTATACATATATATATATATATATCTATACCCATGAATATATACAGATATAGATATATACTGCTTATACATATATATATATATATATATATATATATATATATATATATATATATATATCTATACCCATGAATATATACAGATATAGATATATACTGCTAGTCACATATATATATATATCTATACCATGAACTATATACAGATATAGATATATACTGCTTATACATATATATATATATATATATATATCTATCTATACCCATGAATATATACAGATATAGATATATACTGCTTATACATATATATATATATATATATATAAATATCTATTTTTAAATAAAAAAAAAACATTAGAATATATAAACAATTAGGCCATTATGTTATGAATTCCACATTCGCTAACAAAACACAAATATTCTTGTTTCGTTAACAAGGATTACCATACAGAGGGGTACCTGATTTGCAGACACAGTGCAAGCATTGACATACTGTGAGTATTTAAAAAAACCTAGGTAACTAAATGAAATACTAAGATGTGTTTAAGTAATTTATAGATAGTAGCATGAAGGCTGTGGACATCTTTTTTTCTAAATAAAGCATTTTACTATTTTATAACCATGAAGTGCAACCTGAGGAATCGTAGAGCTTACTGCTCCGCCAATAATGAGAGGAACTCACATGGGAAAGTGTGACTGTATCAGTATTGTATCCTTACATCACATGATTATTACTGTTTGCCACTACACAACTAATTGTTTCATAAATGTGAGATGGGGATTTGCATACCAATAGCCGTGTCAGTTATTACCTTTGGTATTTATGCTGTGTAGGGTTGACTGACACAGGATCTGACAGGCTTCAGGGCAAGCAGATCACACAATGACAAGAAATCAATAATAAACCAAGCAAGATGTCTTGAAAATGAAATAACATGCAAAAAAACCGTATGGATCAGTATAACAAAGGCCAAATTAAATATGAAAATGTAAATATATGAAGGCACGGCTTTGCTACTGTCGGTCTCCTTTAAAGAAAACATATTAAAAAGACATTAAACAATTGAGCCGGATGATCACTACTCCCCATGGTATTATTTTATTCTCTATAAAATCTCTCTCTTATTTTAACCTCATACAAGTGCTCATCCGTC
>NC_069510.1:155199358-155207665 GCF_027579735.1 Bombina bombina | reverse complement strand
CTTTGGCTTTAGGGTATATGTGCTTTGGCTTTAGGGTATATGTGCTGTGGCTTTAGGGTATATGTGCTGTGGCTTTAGGGTATATGTGCTTTGGCTTTAGGGTATATGTGCTTTGGCTTTAGGGTATATGTGCTTTGGCTTTAGGGTATATGTGCTGTGGCTTTAGGGTATATGTGCTTTGGCTTTAGGGTATATGTGCTTTGGCTTTAGGGTATATGTGCTGTGGCTTTAGGGTATATGTGCTGTGGCTTTAGGGTATATGTGCTGTGGCTTTAGGGTATATGTGCTGTGGCTTTAGGGTATATGTGCTTTGGCTTTAGGGTATATGTGCTTTGGCTTTAGGGTATATGTGCTTTGGCTTTAGGGTATATGTGCTTTGGCTTTAGGGTATATGTGCTGTGGCTTTAGGGTATATGTGCTTTGGCTTTAGGGTATATGTGCTTTGGCTTTATGGTATATGTGCTTCGGCTTTAGGGTATATGTGCTTCGGCTTTAGGGTATATGTGCTTCGGCTTTAGGGTATATGTGCTTCGGCTTTAGGGTATATGTGCATCGGCTTTAGGGTATATGTGCATCGGCTTTAGGGTATATGTGCATCGGCTTTAGGGTATATGTGCTGTGGCTTTAGGGTATATGTGCTTTGGCTTTAGGGTATATGTGCTGTGGCTTTAGGGTATATGTGCTTTGGCTTTAGGGTATATGTGCTGTGGCTTTAGGGTATATGTGCTGTGGCTTTAGGGTATATGTGCTGTGGCTTTAGGGTATATGTGCTGTGGCTTTAGGGTATATGTGCTTTGGCTTTAGGGTATATGTGCTGTGGCTTTAGGGTATATGTGCTGTGGCTTTAGGGTATATGTGCTTTGGCTTTAGGGTATATGTGCTTTGGCTTTAGGGTATATGTGCTGTGGCTTTAGGGTATATGTGCTGTGGCTTTAGGGTATATGTGCTGTGGCTTTAGGGTATATGTGCTGTGGCTTTAGGGTATATGTGCTGTGGCTTTAGGGTATATGTGCTTTGGCTTTAGGGTATATGTGCTGTGGCTTTAGGGTATATGTGCTGTGGCTTTAGGGTATATGTGCTTTGGCTTTAGGGTATATGTGCTTTGGCTTTAGGGTATATGTGCTGTGGCTTTAGGGTATATGTGCTGTGGCTTTAGGGTATATGTGCTGTGGCTTTAGGGTTGTGGCTTTAGGGTATATGTGCTTTGGCATTAGGGTATATGTGCTTTGGCTTTAGGGTATAAGTGCTTTGGCGTTAGGGTATATGTGCTTTGGCTTTAGGGTATATGTGCTTTGGCTTTAGGGTATATGTGCTTTGGCTTTAGGGTATATGTGCTGTGGCTTTAGGGTATATGTGCTTTGGCTTTAGGGTATATGTGCTTTGGCTTTAGGGTATATGTGCTGTGGCTTTAGGGTATATGTGCTTTGGCTTTAGGGTATATGTGCTTTGGCTTTAGGGTATATGTGCTGTGGCTTTAGGGTATATGTGCTGTGGCTTTAGGGTATATGTGCTTTGGCTTTAGGGTATATGTGCTTTGGCTTTAGGGTATATGTGCTTTGGCTTTAGGGTATATGTGCTGTGGCTTTAGGGTATATGTGCTGTGGCTTTAGGGTATATATGCTTTGGCTTTAGGGTATATGTGCTTTGGCTTTAGGGTATATGTGCTTTGGCTTTAGGGTATATGTGCTTTGGCTTTAGGGTATATGTGCTTTGGCTTTAGGGTATATGTGCTGTGGCTTTAGGGTATATGTGCTGTGGCTTTAGGGTATATGTGCTTCGGCTTTAGGGTATATGTGCTTCGGCTTTAGGGTATATGTGCGGTGGCTTTAGGGTATATGTGCTGTGGCTTTAGGGTATATGTGCTGTGGCTTTAGGGTATATGTGCTTTGGCTTTAGGGTATATGTGCTGTGGCTTTAGGGTATATGTGCTTTGGCTTTAGGGTATATGTGCTGTGGCTTTAGGGTATATGTGCTTTGGCGTTAGGGTATATGTGCTGTGGCTTTAGGGTATATGTGCTTTGGCTTTAGAGTATATGTGCTTTGGCTTTAGGGTATATGTGTATATGTGCTTTGGCGTTAGGGTATATGTGCTTCGGCTTTAGGGTATATGTGCTTCGGCTTTAGGGTATATGTGCTTTGGCTTTAGGGTATATGTGCTGTGGTTTTAGGGTATATGTGCTGTGGCTTTAGGGTATATGTGCTTCGGCTTTAGGGTATATGTGCTTTGGCTTTAGGGTATATGTGCTGTGGCTTTAGGGTATATGTGCTTTGGCGTTAGGGTATATGTGCTTTGGCTTTAGGGTATATGTGCTGTGGCTTTAGGGAATATGTGCTTCGGCTTTAGGGTATATGTGCTGTGGCTTTAGGGTATATGTGCTTTGGCTTTAGGGTATATGTGCTTTGGCTTTAGGGTATATGTGCTGTGGCTTTAGGGTATATGTGCTTTGGCATTAGGGTATATGTGCTGTGGCTTTAGGGTATATGTGCTGTGGCTTTAGGGTATATGTGCTGTGGCTTTAGGGTATATGTGCTTTGGCTTTAGGGTATATGTGCTGTGGCTTTAGGGTATATGTGCTTTGGCGTTAGGGTATATGTGCTTTGGCTTTAGGGTATATGTGCTTTGGCGTTAGGGTATATGTGCTTTGGCGTTAGGGTATATGTGCTGTGGCTTTAGGGTATATGTGCTTTGGCGTTAGGGTATATGTGCTTTGGCGTTAGGGTATATGTGCTTTGGCGTTAGGGTATATGTGCTTCGGCTTTAGGGTATATGTGCTTCGGCTTAAGGGTATATGTGCTTCGGCTTTAGGGTATATGTGCTTCGGCTTTAGGGTATATGTGCTTCGGCTTTAGGGTATATGTGCTTCGGCTTTAGGGTATATGTGCTTCGGCTTTAGGGTATATGTGCTTCGGCATTAGGGGATATGTGCTTCGGCTTTAGGGGATATGTGCTTCGGCTTTAGGGTATATGTGCTTCGGCTTTAGGGTATATGTGCTTTGGCTTTAGGGTATATGTGCTTTGGCTTTAGGGTATATGTGCTGTGGCTTTAGGGTATATGTGCTTCGGCTTTAGGGTATATGTGCTTCGGCTTTAGGGTATATGTGCTTCGCTTTAGGGTATATGTGCTTCGGCTTTAGGGTATATGTGCTTCGGCTTTAGGGTATATGTGCTTCGGCTTTAGGGTATATGTGCTGTGGCTTTAGGGTATATGTGCTGTGGCTTTAGGGTATATGTGCTTCGGCTTTAGGGTATATGTGCTTTGGCTTTAGGGTATATGTGCTTTGGCTTTAGGGTATATGTGCTTTGGCTTTAGGGTATATGTGCTGTGGCTTTAGGGTATATGTGCTTTGGCTTTAGGGTATATGTGCTGTGGCTTTAGGGTATATGTGCTGTGGCTTTAGGGTATATGTGCTTCTGCTTTAGGGTATATGTGCTGTGGCTTTAGGGTATATGTGCTGTGGCTTTAGGGTATATGTGCTTTGGCTTTAGGGTATATGTGCTGTGGCTTTAGGGTATATGTGCTTTGGCTTTAGGGTATATGTGCTTTGGCTTTAGGGTATATGTGCTTTGGCTTTAGGGTATATGTGCTGTGGCTTTAGGGTATATGTGCTGTGGCTTTAGGGTATATGTGCTGTGGCTTTAGGGTATATGTGCTTTGGCTTTAGGGTATATGTGCTTTGGCTTTAGGGTATATGTGCTGTGGCTTTAGGGTATATGTGCTGTGGCTTTAGGGTATATGTGCTTCGGCTTTAGGGTATATGTGCTTCGGCTTTAGGGTATATGTGCTTCGGCTTTAGGGTATATGTGCTGTGGCTTTAGGGTATATGTGCTTTGGCTTTAGGGTATATGTGCTGTGGCTTTAGGGTATATGTGCTTTGGCGTTAGGGTATATGTGCTTTGGCGTTAGGGTATATGTGCTTTGGCGTTAGGGTATATGTGCTTTGGCGTTAGGGTATATGTGCTTTGGCTTTAGGGTATATGTGCTTCGGCTTAAGGGTATATGTGCTTCGGCTTTAGGGTATATGTGCTTCGGCTTTAGGGTATATGTGCTTCGGCTTTAGGGTATATGTGCTTCGGCTTTAGGGTATATGTGCTTCAGCATTAGGGGATATGTGCTTCGGCTTTAGGGTATATGTGCTTCGGCTTTAGGGTATATGTGCTTCGGCTTTAGGGTATATGTGCTTTGGCTTTAGGGTATATGTGCTTTGGCTTTAGGGTATATGTGCTTTGGCTTTAGGGTATATGTGCTGTGGCTTTAGGGTATATGTGCTTCGGCTTTAGGGTATATGTGCTTCGGCTTTAGGGTATATGTGCTTCGCTTTAGGGTATATGTGCTTCGGCTTTAGGGTATATGTGCTTCGGCTTTAGGGTATATGTGCTTCGGCTTTAGGGTATATGTGCTTTGGCTTTAGGGTATATGTGCTTTGGCTTTAGGGTATATGTGCTGTGGCTTTAGGGTATATGTGCTTTGGCTTTAGGGTATATGTGTTGTGGCTTTAGGGTATATGTGCTGTGGCTTTAGGGTATATGTGCTTTGGCTTTAGGGTATATGTGCTTTGGCTTTAGGGTATATGTGCTGTGGCTTTAGGGTATATGTGCTGTGGCTTTAGGGTATATGTGCTTTGGCTTTAGGGTATATGTGCTTTGGCTTTAGGGTATATGTGCTTTGGCTTTAGGGTATATGTGCTTTGGCTTTAGGGTATATGTGCTGTGGCTTTAGGGTATATGTGCTTCGGCTTTAGGGTATATGTGCTTCGGCTTTAGGGTATATGTGCGGTGGCTTTAGGGTATATGTGCTGTGGCTTTAGGGTATATGTGCTGTGGCTTTAGGGTATATGTGCTTTGGCTTTAGGGTATATGTGCTGTGGCTTTAGGGTATATGTGCTTTGGCGTTAGGGTATATGTGCTGTGGCTTTAGGGTATATGTGCTTTGGCTTTAGAGTATATGTGCTTTGGCTTTAGGGTATATGTGTATATGTGCTTTGGCGTTAGGGTATATGTGCTTTGGCGTTAGGGTATATGTGCTTTGGCTTTAGGGTATATGTGCTTTGGCTTTAGGGTATATGTGCTTTGGCTTTAGGGTATATGTGCTTTGGCTTTAGGGTATATGTGCTGTGGCTTTAGGGTATATGTGCTTTGGCTTTAGGGTATATGTGCTGTGGCTTTAGGGTATATGTGCTTCGGCTTTAGGGTATATGTGCTTCGGCTTTAGGGTATATGTGCTTTGGCTTTAGGGTATATGTGCTGTGGCTTTAGGGTATATGTGCTGTGGCTTTAGGGTATATGTGCTTCGGCTTTAGGGTATATGTGCTTTGGCTTTAGGGTATATGTGCTGTGGCTTTAGGGTATATATGCTTTGGCGTTAGGGTATATGTGCTTTGGCTTTAGGGTATATGTGCTGTGGCTTTAGGGAATATGTGCTTCGGCTTTAGGGTATATGTGCTGTGGCTTTAGGGTATATGTGCTTTGGCTTTAGGGTATATGTGCTTTGGCTTTAGGGTATATGTGCTGTGGCTTTAGGGTATATGTGCTTTGGCATTAGGGTATATGTGCTGTGGCTTTAGGGTATATGTGCTTTGGCTTTAGGGTATATGTGCTTTGGCTTTAGGGTATATGTGCTGTGGCTTTAGGGTATATGTGCTGTGGCTTTAGGGTATATGTGCTGTGGCTTTAGGGTATATGTGCTTTGGCTTTAGGGTATATGTGCTTTGGCTTTAGGGTATATGTGCTTTGGCTTTAGGGTATATGTGCTGTGGCTTTAGGGTATATGTGCTGTGGCTTTAGGGTATATGTGCTTCGGCTTTAGGGTATATGTGCTTCGGCTTTAGGGTATATGTGCTGTGGCTTTAGGGTATATGTGCTTTGGCTTTAAGGTATATGTGCTTTGGCTTTAGGGTATATGTGCTTTGGCTTTAGGGTATATGTGCTTTGGCGTTAGGGTATATGTGCTTTGGCTTTAGGGTATATGTGCTGTGGCTTTAGGGTATATGTGCTTCGGCTTTAGGGTATATGTGCTGTGGCTTTAGGGTATATGTGCTTTGGCTTTAGGGTATATGTGCTGTGGCTTTAGGGTATATGTGCTTTGGCTTTAGGGTATATGTGCTTTGGCTTTAGGGTATATGTGCTGTGGCTTTAGGGTATATGTGCTTCGGCTTTAGGGTATATGTGCTTTGGCTTTAGGGTATATGTGCTTTGGCTTTAGGGTATATGTGCTGTGGCTTTAGGGTATATGTGCTTCGGCTTTAGGGTATATGTGCTTCGGCTTTAGGGTATATGTGCTGTGGCTTTAGGGTATATGTGCTTTGGCTTTAGGGTATATGTGCTGTGGCTTTAGGGTATATGTGCTTCGGCTTTAGGGTATATGTGCTTCGTCTTTAGGGTATATGTGCTTTGGCTTTAGGGTATATGTGCTTTGGCTTTAGGGTATATGTGCTTTGGCTTTAGGGTATATGTGCTGTGGCTTTAGGGTTTATGTGCTGTGGCTTTAGGGTATATGTGCTTTGGCTTTAGGGTATATGTGCTGTGGCTTTAGGGTATATGTGCTGTGGCTTTAGGGTATATGTGCTGTGGCTTTAGGGTATATGTGCTTTGGCTTTAGGGTATATGTGCTGTGGCTTTAGGGTATATGTGCTGTGGCTTTAGGGTATATGTGCTTTGGCTTTAGGGTATATGTGCTTTGGCTTTAGGGTATATGTGTAGATATTTGGTATAATTAATAAACTTTTCTTATGCACTTTATAGTTGGGTCGCTGAGTTTTCTTGCCTCTCTAGATGCTGAGAAGAAACTGATCATGTTGCCTATTATTTTGAACAATGGAAGTTGCTGGCACAGGGCACTCTTGTTTCCTTGCTTTTTCTGTATTTCTTCTTTATCTTATCTTTTTCGCTTTAATAATTTGATACATATATATACAGGGAGTGCAGAATTATTAGGCAAGTTGTATTTTTGAGGATTAATTTTATTATTGAACAACAACCATGTTCTCAATGAACCCAAAAAACTCATTAATATCAAAGCTGAATAGTTTTGGAAGTAGTTTTTAGTTTGTTTTTAGTTATAGCTATTTTAATGGGATATCTGTGTGTGCAGGTGACTATTACTGTGCATAATTATTAGGCAACTTAACAAAAAACAAATATATACCCATTTCAATTATTTATTTTTACTAGTGAAACCAATATAACATCTCAACATTCACAAATATACATTTCTGACATTCAAAAACAAAACAAAAACAAATCAGTGACCAATATAGCCACCTTTCTTTGCAAGGACACTCAAAAGCCTGCCATCCATGGATTCTGTCAGTGTTTTGATCTGTTCACCATCAACATTGCATGCAGCAGCAACCACAGCCTCCCAGACACTGTTCAGAGAGGTGTACTGTTTTCCCTCCTTGTAAATCTCACATTTGATGATGGACCACAGGTTCTCAATGGGGTTCAGATCAGGTGAACAAGGAGGCCATGTCATTAGATTTTCTTCTTTTATACCCTTTCTTGCCAGCCACGCTGTTGAGTACTTGGACACGTGTGATGGAGCATTGTCCTGCATGAAAATCATGTTTTTCTTGAAGGATACAGACTTCTTCCTGTACCACTGCTTGAAGAAGGTGTCTTCCAGAAACTGGCAGTAGGACTGGGAGTTGAGCTTGACTCCATCCTCAACCCAAAAAAGGCCCCACCAGCTCATCTTTGATGATACCAGCCCAAACCAGTACTCCACCTCCACCTTGCTGGCGTCTGAGTCGGACTGGAGCTCTCTGCCCTTTACCAATCCAGCCACGGGCCCATCCATCTGGCCCATCAAGACTCACTCTCATTTCATCAGTCCATAAAACCTTAGAAAAATCAGTCTTGAGATATTTCTTGGCCCAGTCTTGACGTTTCAGTTTGTGTGTCTTGTTCAGTGGTGGTCGTCTTTCAGCCTTTCTTACCTTGGCCATGTCTCTGAGTATTGCACACCTTGTGCTTTTGGGCACTCCAGTGATGTTGCAGCTCTGAAATATGGCCAATCTGGTGGCAAGTGGCATCTTGGCAGCTGCACGCTTGACTTTTCTCAGTTCATGGGCAGTTATTTTGCGCCTTGGTTTTTCCACACGCTTCTTGCGACCCTGTTTACTATTTTGAATGAAACGCTTGATTGTTCGATGATCACGCTTCAGAAGCTTTGCAATTTTAAGAGTGCTGCATCCCTCTGCAAGATATCTCACTATTTTTTACTTTTCTGAGCCTGTCAAGTCCTTCTTTTGACCCATTTTGCCAAAGGAAAGGAAGTTGCCTAATAATTATGCACACCTGATATAGGG
>NC_069510.1:155169358-155186858 GCF_027579735.1 Bombina bombina | reverse complement strand
AAGTCTATGGGGTATATTTATTAATGTGCGAGCGGACATGATACAATGTAGCGTATCATGTCCGCTGCAAATCGATAAATGCCGACAGCAATACGCTCTCTGCATTTATCATTGCACCAGCCGTTCTTGTTAACTGCTGGTGCAATGCCGACCCCTGCAGATTCGCGGCCAATGGGCCGCTAGCAGGGGGTGTCAATCAACTCGATCGTATTTGATCAGTTGGTTTCTGTCCGCGGCCTCAGAGCAGATGGACAGGTTATGGAACAGCGGTCTTTAGACGGCAGCTTCATAAGTTCTGTTTCCGGCGCGCCTTCACAAGGGGCATCAAGTTCCATATGGAACTTGATAAATCGGTCCCATCATAAGTCTACCTAAAAAGTGCTGCTTCTTTATAGCAAAACTACAAGTCCCATGATGCCTTATCAGCATGAAATCAGTTGTGAAGCAGAAGCGGTTTAAAACGTCAAACTACTTTTCCACAAATTTTCCTTTGATCAGTTTTTGGAAAGTCTTCACCCACTGTGGCTATTACACTTCGCACTGAAAAAACTCGATTTAATTAGAATGGCTGCTAAAGAAATCTCTCTATTTTCTGTTTTAATTAGTTTTTTAATGTGTAATCTCAGCAAGGGACAGTTGATTTTTTGCTTGAATTTAACCCTTTTGATCCTACTTCTCTCACAATGGAATCTTCCAAGGCACATTTTAAAAAGCTACTTTATTTCCATATTTTAATTAACAAAATTATTTCAAACAAAGATGAGCTTGTGTGTTTAATGAGAAAGATGTGGAGAAGCAAGTCATTTTCTTTCTTTGTGATTTTCTTTTTGTGACAAAATATAAGTGATTATGAATGTTAAAAAAATGTGTAAAGTTCTGAATGAAAATATAATTAAAATCTCCTGCTCAAGGTACATTCCGGCGACTGATTACTCGTATTGTCTTGTTCTTCATTAGATACTTTAATGTTTCACACAGGCAGATAATGCTTTTTATTTTCCTGTTACTATGGCGTGAGAGATTCTGAGAAGCAGTAATGGTACTAATCAAAGTTTAGTGTAGAGCACACTTCTTCAAGTTAACCTTTTAGCGCCGTTATGACGTTCTATTTTGTCCTAGCTGTGCTGGGCTTTAGCGCCGTTAGGATGAAATAGAATGTCCTAACCGTTTGGCTGTCTGGAGGGTGTGCCTAGCATCATAGGGATGCCCCCTGACCCGATGCCATCATTGAAATCTCGTGATCGCGTGCACGATCAAGGGATTTCAATTTGTTTACATTAGAACGTTGTTCTAATGTAGACAACTTAGTCATGTCATCAAAGGGTTAAAGTAAATACATTAGAATCCCACTGTATCATGTGACAGCCATCAGCCAATCACAGACTCATATAGATATACGTTGTGTATTCTTGCTCTGTAGGAGCTGGTGCCTCAAGTGTGCATATAAAAAGACTGTGCACAATTTGATAATGGGGCAAATTGCAAAGTCACTTAAAAAATGGAAGTGGAGGGCCCTCTTGTGGGCCTGTAACAGAATTAAGGGATAACTGAATTGAAGTCTGGAGTGTATTAGGACAACTACATTGTTGCAAGTGTAGTGCGGGTGTTTCTGCTTACCTTTATAGGTCCTGGCTGCAGTGGATCCAGCCTCTTTGTTCCTGGTTCCAGACTTCAAGGGAGGTTTCTTTTGTGTCTTCGTGATCCAGTGATGCAGCGTTCCAGGAGAAAGTCTGTGCCACCTAAGCGGTATTGTGAGGTTGTACAGGAGGTGCCGGGCATGCAGGGATCTGGAAGAGGAAGCGGTACATCTGAGACTGAAGATGTGGTAGCCCCTACCCCTCCAGCTGGGCCCTGGGCAGCCCCCTTCTAGCAGCTAGACATAATGTCAGGAGGGGACTGGGCCTCCAGGACGTGCCAGCGGGCTCTGGACCCCATTCACCCCTGATGGATTTTAGCTCCCTCCCTGATGTCCCAGGTGCTCTAGGGGTCCCCCAGGTTCCACTACAATTAACTGATGTCCATGGGCCTGGCGAGAATGCTGTCCTGGAGCCCACTACCAGGTCACAGCATGCCTTCAGCATTCCCATTCCCCCCCTTTGCAAATGCAACAAGCCCCTTGTGGCGCCCCTGAAACCTCAGGGTCGTCATCAGCTGCAGCTGCTGCCATGGAAACTTCTTGGCAGCAGCTGCAGGCCTTACCCCCGGCGGCCCTTCAATGTGTGCTCGCACTGGCTCAGGCCTTTATGGGGAACTTGTCCCCAGCGAGCTTGTCTGGCGTGGGTGGGTTTGGGGCCGTTGGTCAGGTCAGAGTGAGTGCGGTGGTCTCCGGAGCTCCTAGGCCTCCATCCTGACTTGGCCCAGCCCCTTCTGGTTTGACGAGGCGCGCTTCCTCCCCAGAATGAGTCATTCAGCAGGGAGGAGCATGGCAGAAGCCATCGGAGGTGTGGGGTAAGGAGCAGGAGCCGGTCTTCACAGTGAGCCATGCCCAGTAAGTCGGGGAGGCTCTGTACAGGTGACCGTGCTCCTGTTGAGAAGGGAGGCAGAGGGCAGGGCAGAAAGGCTATGGGGAAGACTACTGTGGGAGGAGAGCAGCAAGGGGGAATGCTGATACGCATGTGGGCAATACTGATATGGGGAACCGCATGGGAATAAATGCGCAGGAACAAGAGGGCATGAATGTTAGGGGCTCATCTGTTTGGGCATGCGTTTTTGCTAACAGGATTGTGGATGCAGTGAATACTGGGGCACAGGGGTCTGCAGTAGGTGCATATGGGGATGTTGTTATGCCGACCCAGGGTGAATACCACGGTATGCATGAGTATGTGATCCACAGGGCAGTGGCTGTTGCTCTGGGTATGTGAGGGGTAGGGGAGCAGGATAGGATGGCAGGGACCCCCCCAGGGGTGCGTTCTTCTGCGCAGAGTTCTCCCCAATCTCTTTTATTTTCACAGGGCATCACCGTTGGTCCAGCTGCCAGTGCCATGGCGTCATCATCCAGGCAGGATACACCAGCATCTATGGCCATGATGCCTGCTGTGGTGGCCCCCACGCTGCAACCATTGCCAGCAGGAGCTGCTCCACCATTGGCCCCCAGCGGTGAGTATCTATTGCATACATCCCCACACGTAGAAAAAGGCACATCTACTAGTGAGTGAGGCTCAGAGAGTGAGGGTGATTTAGGCTTAGTGGGTAAGGGACAGAAAGAGATGTTCAAAATGATTAAGAAGCTGGTTGTAGTGCAGGTTAAAGGTAAACTCCCACAGCAGGCACAGAGGTGGTTCCTTTCATGCAGGACTCTAGTGTAGCTATCCCGGGCATGGGGACTGTGGCGGTGTCGAGGAAAGTAGCCTCTCATGGGGACACCTACCCATGTTTAGTGCACTCCTTGTATGGGCACCTAAAATCTAAGGTGGTGAAGAAAATCCAAGATGGGCATTACGTCAACATCTTTGAGCTTTCGCCAGAGGCGTGTAGAGCCAGGGAAGGGCAGCTGACGGCACTGGCCCTAAGAAAGTGCAGAGATTTGAGACATATGAGGAGTGGCAGCGCTGCTTTAGGGTGCTGGCGACTTGTTATGTGAACAAGTGGCATTCACATGGTCATAATTTGATTAAGTACGAGAATACCATAAATTATATCCACTCGAGGTTAAGGAAGGCACATGGCGGGAGTACGACATGGCTTTCCATAGGAAAATGGTGGGAAACCCTCTCCTGCATTTTGGAACCCAGGATCTCCACCTGTGGTCCAAATTGGGGTTAGAGGATGCAGCGATTAGCTCTCCTGTGACACGCCATGGGACAAGCCGGCCATCTCCTCGGCCGAAAAGGCAGGGTAGGGAATGCTGGAAATTCCAGGATAAGCAATGCAACAGGGGGGGGGGGCAAACTGTTCCTTTCATCACATTTGCAAATTCTGTAGCGGGCAACACCCTGGGGTCGAATATTATAGAAGGAAGGAGCCTGGCACTGAGAAGTCAGTCTCAAAAGGGGGCCTTAGTAACAAGGGCCCCAACGCCCCTTAATTCGGCAGCCATGGGGCCATGGCTGGCGAATTACCCTGATCCTGAGACAGCTCAGCTGCTCAGGGTGGAGTTGGTAGAGGGGTTTAGAATTCCTGTGGGAGGTTGCGTAGTAGGTTCTACGGTTCACCGTAACTTAAATCGGCCTACGAATTAGCGGAGGTAGTCAGGGAGAAATTCGGCAAGGAAGTGGCGTTGGGCAGGGTGACTGGCCCTTTTTGGGAGCAGCCTTTGTCCTATCTGGTGGTGTCCCTTTTGGGGGTAGTGCCTAAGAAGGACCCAGGCAAGTTTAGACTCATACATCACCTGTCCTTTCCAAAAGGGCATAGGGAATGACGCCATTGACCCGGAGATGAGCTCAGTGCATCACCAGTCCTTTGACAACGCGCTGTGGATTGTCGGGGGCAAGGGAAAGGGGGCTTTGATGGCGAAGCTAGACATAAAGTCAGTGTTTCAGCTGTTTCCCCTGCACCTGTCTGCCTTCAGGCTCATGGACATGAAGTTTGATGGGGCATTCTACGTGGACAAATGCCTCCCCATGGGATGTTCGCTACCGTGCACGTTTTCCAAAAGTTTCAGCTCCTTTTTACACTGGGTAGTGCAAAGGGCACCCGGGGGTGGGGCTGTGGCCCACTATCTGGATGACTTTCTGCTGGTGGGGGAGGCTGATTCAGACGAATGTGCTCAGATGATGGCAGTTATGCAAGATATGATCGAGATTCGGGGTGCCTTTGGCAAACGAAAAAATGCAAGGCCCCTGCAGTTTGCAGGCTTCTGCAGGATAAGGTCGACTGCCTAATGTCGACCACCTGCTTCAGGTGGTTTTGTCTGTGTTTAGCGCTGACTTTATTTACCTTAAGGAATTATAGTGCCTGCTGGGGTTGCTAAATTTTGCGGGTCGGGCAATACCAATGGTCAGAATCTTCAATAGAAGGTTGGAAAGTCAGCTGCAGGGTCCTAGAGGGGATGGAGCAAGCATTAGGGTGTCCAATGAGATGAGGGAGGACCTCAGAGTTTGGTAGGAATTTCTGAAGAAATTCAATGGCATTTGCTTATGGAGGAAAGACCCTATTTCAAACCAAATGCTGCACCTTTTTACAGATGCGGCGCTGAGAGTGGGTTTTTGCTGCTGGTCCCTAGGTCTAAAACAGATCAGGAGGGTAGAGGGGCTTGGCTCCCGTTGCACAGGCACGAAATTCCTGAATGTTGCCCGGTACAAAACTTTGAGGAATATTGTAAGGTGAGACCGCAGGGTCCGCTGCAACTATTCATACATGAGGACGGTTCGTCTTTATCAATATTTCAGTTTAAGAAGGTGCTTGCGAAGTCGGTGGCTGCAGCGGGCTTTGACACAGCGAAAGTTACGTCCCATTCATTCCGGATTGGGGCAGCTAGCAGTGGTTCCTCCGAGTCGGATATCAGGCTGCTAGGGCGGTGGAAATCAGGCAGATTTAAGTTATATATTCGGCCATTAGGGGACGCACTTCATTAAGGCTTAGGCCCTTGGGGGGTCACATGGATAATGATGGTATTGGGGCATGAGGGGTTTGTTGAAATTCTATGCTTCAAAAGGGTGTTAGCATTTTAGCTCAGCTTATATATCCTGTTATTTCAGGCACGAATTCTCCCCTGGCACGCGTTTGGATAGTAGGGCACTCCTTCGTGCATTGGGCGTCCATCAGGGCTCTGCATTTGACAGACGGGCAGCAATTGGGATTTCCCTCATCCAGAACTAGCATTCGGTGGCTGGGACGCAGGGTTATAACGTGGGACGAGTTGCCAGTCCTCCTTCATAGGAGGTGGGGGCAACCTCACATTATCATACTGCACTTGGGTGGGAATGACATGGGGTCTGTTACAGTCTTGTATTTAATTAGGAAAATGGCTTCAGACCTACGTTGGGTGTGCACATGGCTCCAGAATGTAAAGATTGGGTGGTCCAACGTAGTTGCACAACTGAGTTGGAGGTACATTGTTACACAGCGGGCAGCGTACAATGTGCGGAAAAAGCTGAACAGGGAAATGGGGAGAATGGTCACGGCGTTAGGCAGTTTTGCCATAAGGCATGATGCACTAATGGCTGACGATAAGGCTCTTTATTGCTTTGATGGCGTCCATCTTACGGATGTGGGATTAGACATTTTCCTCGGGAATAACTGAAAAGCTCTTTTGGCTGTAGTATATATAAATAAAAAGAAAGTTTTGAAATTTTATAAAAATGTTTATTGTTATCTGTGAGCTTGTCAGTTATGTGGCAGCAAGAGGTGGCTGCCTGTTGTGGCGGTCGGTCAGGGCCCAGAGACCGGGCAGGTAGAGAGAAGAGTGATGCCCTAGGATGGGGTAACCGACGCCCGCTAGCTGCCGACCTAGGGGTTACTCCTCCCTAGGAATCGTAGGCCAAAAAGCTCTACCAATTACAGCTTTCTCTCTCTGCCAATTGGGCGTGCAATCCATGCCACGCTGCAGTCACTGTGTAGGCCCCTGGCTGTCTGTCAGTAGGGGTTAAGCTAGCTAGTTCATTGCCGCTACCAGTTTAAGAACTTTATAAAGTTCTGTGTTATTATTATTGAGTTGCCTAGATTGGCATATATTGCTGTAAATTAAGAGGTTTATTTTATATAATAAACGTGACCATGACCGGTCTTTAGCCCAAAACCTGTTGTTGTGTGTTTATTCTTTAATCATTCTAGGGTACGTAGGACATAATAGGCTGTAACAAAATTAAGGGATAACTGAATTGAAGTCTGGAGGGTACTAGGTGCTACAGTGTTGCAAATGTGGCGGCGGGTGTTTCTGCTTACCTTTATAGGTCCTGGCTGCAGTGGATCCGGCCTCTTTGTTCCTGGTTCCAGACTTCAAGGGAGCTTTACCCGCCCGCCCGTCCCTGGACGAGGAGGTGGCAGCTTGAAGTGGTAATGGTTAGGGTTCACCCTGGTGTGGGTAGGTTTATGTGAACTAGCCCTCTAAGCCCAGGTTTTAATTGTAGCCTTCCATCTGTTTCAGGCGTGTTTTCACGACTCGTTTGATGAGGTTGCCTTACTAGGCTGGTTGTTTATGCCCTAGCTGGCGGTCGGTCAGGGCCCAGAGAGCGGGCAGGGAGAGAGAAGAGTGATGCCCTAGGATGGGGGAGGCAACGCCTGCTAGGTGCCAACCTAGGGGTTACTCCCCCCTATGAATTGTAGGCCAAATAGCTGTACCAATTACAGCTTTCTCTCTCTGCCAATTGGGTGTGCGCAATCAGTGCCATGCTGCAGTCACCGTGTAGGCCCTTGGTCGTCTGTCAGTAGGGGTTAAGCTAGCTAGTTCATTGCCGCTACCAGTTTAAGAACTTTATACAGTTCTATGTTATTATTATTAAGTTGCCTAGATTGGCATATATAGCCGTAAATTAATAGGTTTATTTTATATAATAAACGTGACTGTGACCGGTCTTTAGCCCAAAATCTGTTGTTGTGTGTTTATTGTTTAATCATTCTAGGGTACATAGGACATAATAGGAAGTTTATCTCTTAAGAATGCTCTATCTGCATCATAAAAATCTAATTTTCACTTTAGTGCCCCCTTAAAGTCTGAGGGGCCGGTTTATCAAGGGCCAAATTGCCCCTGATGCCCCTATTTCTGCATGAGCCTTCAGACTCGCCGGGAACAGCAGTTAAATAGCAGCGGTCTTAATAATAATGATTTGATAATGATACGATCATACAGAACTATGTTTTCCAGTCTTCTGCTCCCTTAACAATTTACTTTTTTCATGTTGCAATACTTCAATGAATTATTGGTCATGTTAAAACAATGCACTTGTATAATCTTTATTTTACATTCGGTTTAGTAGTGAAAGAGGCTAGAACCAAATATAATGTGCGAGCAAGGGAAAACACCCAGAGGTTACGTTTGTAGGAGTGTACAATAAACACAGTCTTCTATTCAAGTAGGATCATACAGAGAAATTCAGACAATAAGAGGTTAAACTTCTAACAGTATACAATAAGCTCAGTCTAATTTACAGACAGGATCTTACACTGGGTCATACACTGGAACTCAGGGAGCAAACACAGATAAAGTAGTAAGTTGAAGTCAGCAAGCTGGCTCATACAGAAGTAATCAGGTAAGTTGTGATCTTACTGCAGGTCAAAAGGCACCATGAGGTCATACAGAAGTATTTAGGTAAGTTGTGATCTTACTGAGGGTCAAAAGGCATTGTGAGGTCATACAGACGTATTCAGGTAAGTTGTGATCTTACTGCAGGTCAAAAGGCACCATGAGGTCATACAGAAGTAATCAGGTAAGTTGTGATCTTACTGAGGGTCAAAAGGCACCATGAGGTCATACAGAAGTATTCAGGTAAGTTGTGATCTTACTGCAGGTCAAAAGGCACCATGAGGTCATACAGAAGTATTCAGGTAAGTTGTGATCTTATTGCAGGTCAAAAGGCACCATGAGGTCATACAGAAGTATTCAGGTAAGTTGTGATCTTACTGCAGGTCAAAAGGCACCATGAGGTCATACAGAAGTATTCAGCTAAGTTGTGATCTTACTGCAGGTAAAAAGGCACCATGAGGTCATACAGAAGTATTCAGGTAAGTTGTGATCTTACTGCAGGTCAAAAGGCACCATGAGGTCATACAGAAGTATTCAGGTAAGTTGTGATCTTACTGCAGGTCAAAAGGTACCATGAGGTCATACAGAAGTATTCAGGTAAGTTGTGATCTTACTGCAGGTCAAAAGGCACCATGAGGTCATACAGAAGTATTCAGGTAAGTTGTGATCTTACTGCAGGTCAAAAGGCACCATGAGGTCATACAGAAATATTCAGGTAAGTTGTGATCTTACTGCAGGTCAAAAGGCACCATGAGGTCATACAGAAGTATTCAGGTAAGTTGTGATCTTACTGCAGGTCAAAAGGTACCATGAGGTCATACAGAAGTATTCAGGTAAGTTGTGATCTTACTACAGGTCAAAAGGCACCATGAGGTCATACAGAAGTATTCAGGTAAGTTGTGATCTTACTGCAGGTCAAAAGGCACCATGATGTCATACATAAAAATCAGGTAAGTTGTGATCTTACTGAGGGTCAATAGGCACCATGAGGTCATACAGAAGTATTCAGGTAAGTTGTGATCTTACTGCAGGCCAAAAGGCCCCATGAGGTCATACAGAAGTAATCAGGTATGTTGTGATCTTACTGCAGGTCAATAGGCACCATGAGGTAATACAGAAGTATTCAGGTAAGTTGTGATCTTACTGCAGGTCAAAAGGCACCATGAGGTCATACAGAAGTATTCAGGTAAGTTGTGATCTTACTGCAGGTCAAAAGGCACCATGAGGTCATACAGAAGTATTCAGGTAAGTTGTGATCTTATTGCAGGTCAAAAGGCACCATGAGGTCATACAGAAGTATTCAGGTAAGTTGTGATCTTACTGCAGGTCAAAAGGCACCATGAGGTCATACAGAAGTATTCAGCTAAGTTGTGATCTTACTGCAGGTCAAAAGGCACCATGAGGTCATACAGAAGTATTCAGGTAAGTTGTGATCTTACTGCAGGTCAAAAGACACCATGAGGTCATACAGAAGTATTCAGGTAAGTTGTGATCTTACTGCAGGTCAAAAGGTACCATGAGGTCATACAGAAGTATTCAGGTAAGTTGTGATCTTACTGCAGGTCAAAAGGCACCATGAGGTCATACAGAAGTATTCAGGTAAGTTGTGATCTTACTGCAGGTCAAAAGGCACCATGAGGTCATACAGAAATATTCAGGTAAGTTGTGATCTTACTGCAGGTCAAAAGGCACCATGAGGTCATACAGAAGTATTCAGGTAAGTTGTGATCTTACTGCAGGTCAAAAGGTACCATGAGGTCATACAGAAGTATTCAGGTAAGTTGTGATCTTACTACAGGTCAAAAGGCACCATGAGGTCATACAGAAGTATTCAGGTAAGTTGTGATCTTACTGCAGGTCAAAAGGCACCATGATGTCATACATAAAAATCAGGTAAGTTGTGATCTTACTGAGGGTCAATAGGCACCATGAGGTCATACAGAAGTATTCAGGTAAGTTGTGATCTTACTGCAGGCCAAAAGGCCCCATGAGGTCATACAGAAGTAATCAGGTATGTTGTGATCTTACTGCAGGTCAATAGGCACCATGAGGTCATACAGAAGTATTCAGGTAAGTTGTGATCTTACTGCAGGTCAAAAGGCCCCATGAATCATACAGAAGTATTCAGGTAAGTTGTGATCTTACTGCAGGTCAAAAGGCCCCATGAGGTCATACAGAAGTATTCAGGTAAGTTGTGATCTTACTGCAGGTCAAAAGGCACCATGAGGTCATACAGAAATATTCAGGTAAGTTGTGATCTTACTGCAGGTCAAAAGGCCCCATGAGGTCATACAGAAGTATTCAGGTAAGTTGTGATCTTACTGCAGGTCAAAAGGCCCCATGAGGTCATACAGAAGTATTCAGGTAAGTTGTGATCTTACTGCAGGTCAAAAGGCACCATGATGTCATACATAAAAATCAGGTAAGTTGTGATCTTACTGCAGGTCAAAAGGTTCCATGAGGTCATACAGAAGTATTCAGGTAAGTTGTGATCTTACTGCAGGTCAAAAGGCCCCATGAGGTCATACAGAAGTATTCAGGTAAGTTGTGATCTTACTGCAGGTCAAAAGGCCCCATGAGGTCATACAGAAGTATTCAGGTAAGTTGTGATCTTACTGCAGGTCAAAAGGTTCCATGAGGTCATACAGAAGTATTCAGGTAAGTTGTGATCTTACTGCAGGTCAAAAGGCACTATGAGGTCATACAGAAGTATTCAGGTAAGTTGTGATCTTACTGCAGGTCAAAAGGCACCATGAGGTCATACAGAAGTATTCAGGTAAGTTGTGATCTTACTGCAGGTCAAAAGGCCCCATGAGGTCATACAGAAGTATTCAGGTAAGTTGTGATCTTACTGCAGGTCAAAAGGCCCCATGAGGTCATACAGAAGTATTCAGGTAAGTTGTGATCTTACTGCAGGTCAAAAGGCACCATGATGTCATACATAAAAATCAGGTAAGTTGTGATCTTACTGCAGGTCAAAAGGTACCATGAGGTCATACAGAAGTATTCAGGTAAGTTGTGATCTTACTGCAGGTCAAAAGGCCCCATGAGGTCATACAGAAGTATTCAGGTAAGTTGTGATCTTACTGCAGGTCAAAAGGCCCCATGAGGTCATACAGAAGTATTCAGGTAAGTTGTGATCTTACTGCAGGTCAAAAGGCACCATGAGGTCATACAGAAGTAATCAGGTAAGTTGTGATCTTACTGCAGGTCACAAGGCACCATGAGGTCATACAGAAGTATTCAGGTAAGTTGTGATCTTACTGCAGGTCAAAAGGCCCCATGAGGTCATACAGAAGTATTCAGGTAAGTTGTGATCTTACTGCAGGTCAAAATGCCCCATGAGGTCATACAGAAGTATTCAGGTAAGTTGTGATCTTACTGCAGGTCAAAAGGCCCCATGAGGTCATACAGAAGTATTCAGGTAAGTTGTGATCTTACTGCAGGTCAAAAGGCACCATGAGGTCATACAGAAGTAATCAGGTAAGTTGTGATCTTACTGCAGGTCACAAGGCACCATGAGGTCATACAGAAGTATTCAGGTAAGTTGTGATCTTACTGCAGGTCAAAAGGCCCCATGAGGTCATACAGAAGTATTCAGGTAAGTTGTGATCTTACTGCAGGTCAAAATGCCCCATGAGGTCATACAGAAGTATTCAGGTAAGTTGTGATCTTACTGCAGGTCAAAATGCCCCATGAGGTCATGCAGAAGTATTCAGGTAAGTTGTGATCTTACTGCAGGTCAAAAGGCCCCATGAGGTCATACAGAAGTATTCAGGTAAGTTGTGATCTTACTGCAGGTCAAAAGGCACCATGAGGTCATACAGAAGTATTCAGGTAAGTTGTGATCTTACTGCAGGTCAAAAGGCCCCATGAGGTCATACAGAAGTATTCAGGTAAGTTGTGATCTTACTGCAGGTCAATAGGCACCATGAGGTCCTACAGAAGTATTCAGGTAAGTTGTGATCTTACTGCAGGTCAAAAGGCACCATGAGGTCATACAGAAGTAATCAGGTAATTTGTGATCTTACTGCAGGTCAAAAGGCCCCATGAGGTCATACAGAAGTAATCAGGTAAGGTGTGATCTTACTGCAGGTCAAAAGGCCCCATGAGGTCATACAGAAGTATTCAGGTAAGTTGTGATCTTACTGCAGGTCAAAAGGCACCATGAGGTCATACAGAAGTATTCAGGTAAGTTGTGATCTTACTGCAGGTCAAAAGGCACCATGAGATCATACAGAAGTAATCAGGTAAGTTGTGATCTTACTGCAGGTCAAAAGGCACCATGAGGTCCTACAGAAGTATTCAGGTAAGTTGTGATCTTACTGCAGGTCAAAAGGCCCCATGAGGTCATACAGAAGTATTCAGGTAAGTTGTGATCTTACTGCAGGTCAAAAGGCACCATGAGGTCATACAGAAGTATTCAGGTAAGTTGTGATCTTACTGCAGGTCAAAAGGCACCATGAGATCATACAGAAGTATTCAGGTAAGTTGTGATCTTACTGCAGGTCAAAAGGCACCATGAGGTCATACAGAAGTATTCAGGTAAGTTGTGATCTTACTGCAGGTCAAAAGGCACCATGAGATCATACAGAAGTAATCAGGTAAGTTGTGATCTTACTGCAGGTCAAAAGGCACCATGAGGTCCTACAGAAGTATTCAGGTAAGTTGTGATCTTACTGCAGGTCAAAAGGCCCCATGAGGTCATACAGAAGTATTCAGGTAAGTTGTGATCTTACTGCAGGTCAAAAGGCACCATGAGGTCATACAGAAGTATTCAGGTAAGTTGTGATCTTACTGCAGGTCAAAAGGCACCATGAGATCATACAGAAGTAATCAGGTAAGTTGTGATCTTACTGCAGGTCAAAAGGCACCATGAGGTCATACAGAAGTATTCAGGTAAGTTGTGATCTTACTGCAGGTCAAAAGGCCCCATGAGGTCATACAGAAGTATTCAGGTAAGTTGTGATCTTACTGCAGGTCAAAAGGCCCCATGAGGTCATACAGAAGTATTCAGGTAAGTTGTGATCTTACTGCAGGTCAAAAGGCACCATGAGGTCATACAGAAGTATTCAGGTAAGTTGTGATCTTACTGCAGGTCAAAAGGCCCCATGAGGTCATGCAGAAGTATTCAGGTAAGTTGTGATCTTACTGCAGGTCAAAAGGCACCATGAGGTCATACAGAAGAATTCAGGTAAGGTGTAATCTTACTGCAGGTCAAAAGGTACCATGAGATCATACAGAAGTAATCAGGTAAGTTGTGATCTTACTGCAGGTCAAAAGGCACCATGAGATCATACAGAAGTAATCAGGTAAGGTGTGATCTTACTGCAGGTCACAAGGCACCATGAGGTCATACAGAAGTATTCAGGTAAGTTGTGATCTTACTGCAGGTCAAAAGGCACCATGAGATCATACAGAAGTAATCAGGTAAGTTGTGATCTTACTGCAGGTCACAAGGCACCATGAGGTCATACAGAAGTATTCAGGTAAGTTGTGATCTTACTGCAGGTCAAAAGGCCCCATGAGGTTATACAGAAGTATTCAGGTAAGTTGTGATCTTACTGCAGGTCAAAAGGTACCATGAGGTCATTCAGAAGTATTCAGGTAAGTTGTGATCTTACTGCAGGTCAAAAGGCCCCATGAGGTCATACAGAAGTAATCAGGTAAGTTGTGATCTTACTGCAGGTCAAAAGGCCCCATGAGGTCATACAGAAGTATTCAGCTAAGTTGTGATCTTACTGCAGGTCAAAAGGCACCATGAGGTCATACAGAAGTATTCAGGTAAGTTGTGATCTTACTGCAGGTCAAAAGGCACCATGATGTCATACAGAAGTATTCAGGTAAGTTGTGATCTTACTGCAGGTCAAAAGGCACCATGAGATCATACAGAAGTATTCAGGTAAGTTATGATCTTACTGCAGGTCAAAAGGCCCCATGAGGTCATACAGAAGTATTCAGGTAAGTTGTGATCTTACTGCAGGTCAAAAGGCCCCATGAGGTCATACAGAAGTATTCAGGTAAGTTGTGATCTTACTGCAGGTCAAAAGGCACCATGAGATCATACAGAAGTAATCAGGTAAGGTGTGATCTTACTGCAGGTCACAAGGCACCATGAGGTCATACAGAAGTATTCAGGTAAGTTGTGATCTTACTGCAGGTCAAAAGGCCCCATGAGGTCATACAGAAGTATTCAGGTAAGTTGTGATCTTACTGCAGGTCAAAAGGTACCATGAGGTCATACAGAAGTATTCAGGTAAGTTGTGATCTTACTGCAGGTCAAAAGGCCCCATGAGGTCATACAGAAGTATTCAGGTAAGTTATGATCTTACTGCAGGTCAAAAGGCCCCATGAGGTCATACAGAAGTATTTAGGTAAGTTGTGATCTTACTGAGGGTCAAAAGGCACCGTGAGGTCATACAGAAGTATTCAGGTAAGTTGTGATCTTACTGAGGGTCAAAAGGCACCATGAGGTCATACAGAAGTATTCAGGTAAGTTGTGATCTTACTGCAGGTCAAAAGGCACCATGAGGTCATACAGATGTGTTCAGGTAAGTTGTGATCTTACTGCAGGTCAATAGGCCCCATGAGGTCATACAGAAGTATTCAGGTAAGTTGTGATCTTACTGCAGGTCAAAAGGCACCATGAGGTCATACATAAAAATCAGGTAAGTTGTGATCTTACTGCAGGTCAAAAGGCACCATGAGGTCATACAGAAGTATTCAGGTAAGTTGTGATCTTACTGCAGGTCAAAAGGCCCCATGAGGTCATACAGAAGTATTCAGGTAAGTTGTGATCTTACTGCAGGTCAAAAGGCCCCATGAGGTCATACAGAAGTATTCAGGTAAGTTGTGATCTTACTGCAGGTCAAAAGGCCCCATGAGGTCATACAGAAGTATTCAGGTAAGTTGTGATCTTACTGCAGGTCAAAAGGTACCATGAGGTCATACAGAAGTATTCAGGTAAGTTGTGATCTTACTGCAGGTCAAAAGGCCCCATGAGGTCATACAGAAGTATTCAGGTAAGTTATGATCTTACTGCAGGTCAAAAGTCCCCATGAGGTCATACAGAAGTAATCAGGTAAGTTGTGATCTTACTGCTGGTCAAAAGGAACCATGAGGTCATACAGAAGTATTCAGGTAAGTTGTGATCTTACTGCAGGTCAAAAGGCACCATGAGGTCATACAGAAGTATTCAGGTAAGTTGTGATCTTACTGCAGGTCAAAAGGCACCATGAGATCATACAGAAGTATTCAGGTAAGTTGCGATCTTACTGCAGGTCACAAGGCACCATGAGATCATACAGAAGTAATCAGGTAAGTTGTGATCTTACTGCAGGTCAAAAGGCACCATGAGGTCATACAGAAGTATTCAGGTAAGTTGTGATCTTACTGCAGGTCAAAAGGCCCCATGAGGTCATACAGAAGTATTCAGGTAAGTTGTGATCTTACTGCAGGTCAAATGGCACCATGAGGTCATACAGAAGTATTCAGGTAAGTTGTGATCTTACTGCAGGTCAAAAGGCCCCATGAGGTCATACAGAAGTATTCAGGTAAGTTGTGATCTTACTGCAGGTCAAAAGGCCCCATGAGGTCATACAGAAGTAATCAGGTAAGTTGTGATCTTACTGCAGGTCACAAGGCACCATGAGGTCATACAGAAGTAATCAGGTAAGGTTTGATCTTACTGCAGGTCACAAGGCACCATGAGGTCATACAGAAGTAATCAGGTAAGTTGTGATCTTACTGCAGGTCACAAGGCACCATGAGGTCATACAGAAGTATTCAGGTAAGTTGTGATCTTACTGCAGGTCAAAAGGCCCCATGAGGTCATACAGAAGTATTCAGGTAAGTTGTGATCTTACTGCAGGTCAAAAGGCCCCATGAGGTCATACAGAAGTATTCAGGTAAGTTGTGATCTTATTGCAGGTCAAAAGGCCCCATGAGGTCATACAGAAGTATTCAGGTAAGTTGTGATCTTACTGCAGGTCAAAAGGTACCATGAGGTCATACAGAAGTATTCAGGTAAGTTGTGATCTTACTGCAGGTCAAAAGGCCCCATGAGGTCATACAGAAGTATTCAGGTAAGTTATGATCTTACTGCAGGTAAAAAGTCCCCATGAGGTCATACAGAAGTAATCAGGTAAGTTGTGATCTTACTGCAGGTCAAAAGGAACCATGAGGTCATACAGAAGTATTCCGGTAAGTTGTGATCTTACTGCAGGTCAAAAGGCACCATGAGGTCATACAGAAGTATTCAGGTAAGTTGTGATCTTACTGCAGGTCAAAAGGCACCATGAGATCATACAGAAGTATTCAGGTAAGTTGTGATCTTACTGCAGGTCAAAAGGCACCATGAGATCATACAGAAGTAATCAGGTAAGTTGTGATCTTACTGCAGGTCAAAAGGCACCATGAGGTCATACAGAAGTATTCAGGTAAGTTGTGATCTTACTGCAGGTCAAAAGGCCCCATGAGGTCATACAGAAGTATTCAGGTAAGTTATGATCTTACTGCAGGTCAAAAGGCACCATGAGGTCATACAGAAGTATTCAGGTAAGTTGTGATCTTACTGCAGGTCAAAAGGCCCCATGAGGTCATACAGAAGTATTCAGGTAAGTTGTGATCTTACTGCAGGTCAAAAGGCCCCATGAGGTCATACAGAAGTAATCAGGTAAGTTGTGATCTTACTGCAGGTCAAAAGGCACCATGAGGTCATACAGAAGTAATCAGGTAAGGTTTGATCTTACTGCAGGTCACAAGGCACCATGAGGTCATACAGAAGTAATCAGGTAAGTTGTGATCTTACTGCAGGTCACAAGGCACCATGAGGTCATACAGAAGTATTCAGGTAAGTTGTGATCTTACTGCAGGTCAAAAGGCCCCATGAGGTCATACAGAAGTATTCAGGTAAGTTGTGATCTTACTGCAAGTCAAAAGGCCCCATGAGGTCATACAGAAGTATTCAGGTAAGTTGTGATCTTACTGCAGGTCAAAAGGCCCCGTGAGGTCATACAGAAGTATTCAGGTAAGTTGTGATCTTACTGCAGGTCAAAAGGCCCCATGAGGTCATACAGAAGTATTCAGGTAAGTTGTGATCTTACTGCAGGTCAAAAGGCCCCATGAGGTCATACAGAAGTATTCAGGTAAGTTGTGATCTTACTGCAGGTCAAAAGGCACCATGAGGTCATACAGAAGTATTCAGGTAAGTTGTGATCTTACTGCAGGTCAAAAGGCCCCATGAGGTCATACAGAAGTATTCAGGTAAGTTGTGATCTTACTGCAGGTCAAAAGGCCCCATGAGGTCATACAGAAGTATTCAGGTAAGTTATGATCTTACTGCAGGTCACAAGGCACCATGAGGTCATACAGAAGTAATCA
>NC_069510.1:155159358-155164358 GCF_027579735.1 Bombina bombina | reverse complement strand
CTAACCTGCTGTCCCTAACACCGCCGACCCCTACATTATAGTTATTAACCCCTAATCTGCCTCCCCCCAACGTCGCCGCAATCTAACTACAAGTATTAACCCCTAATCTGCCGACCGCAAATCGCCGCCACTATAATAAATGTATTAACCCCTAAACCGCCGCACTCCCGCCTCGCAAACACTATAATACATTTTATTAACCCCTAATCTGCCCTCCCTAACATCGCCGCCACCTACCTACAATTATTAACCCCTAATCTCCCGCCCCCATCGTCGCCGCTACTATAATAAGGTTATTAACCCCTAAAGCTAAATCTAACCCTAACACTAACACCCCCTAACTTAAATATAATTTAAATAAAACGAAATAAGTTTACTATAGTTAAATAAATGAATCCTATTTAAAACTAAAGACTTACCTGTAAAATAAACCCTAAGATAGCTGCAATATAACTAATAGTTACATTGTAGCTATTTTAGGATTTATTTTTATTTTACAGGCAACTTTGTATTTATTTTAACTAGGTACAATAGTTATTAAATAGTTATTAACTATTTAATAACTACCTAGCTAAAATAAATACAAATTTACCTGTAAAATAAATCCTAACCTAAGTTACACTAACACCTAACACTACACTATCATTAAATTAACTAAATAAATGAATCATATTTAAAACTAAATACTTACCTGTAAAATAAACCCTAATATAGCTGCAATATAACTAATAGTTACATTGTAGCTATTTTAGCATTTATATTTATTTTACAGGCAACTTTGTATTTATTTTAACTAGGTACAATAGCTATTAAATAGTTATTGACTAATTAATAGCTACCTAGTTAAAATAATTACAAAATTACCTGTAAAATAAATCCTAACCTAAGTTACAATTAAACCTAACACTACACTGTCATTAAATAAATTAACTACAATTATCTACAATTAAATAAACTAAAGTACAAAACCCCCCCACTAAATTACAAAAAAAAACAAACACTAAATTACAAAAAATAAAAAAATATTACAAGAATTTTAAACTAATTACACCTAATCTAAGCCCCCTAATAAAATAACAAAGCCCCCCAAAATAAAAAAAATGCCCTACCCTATACTAAATTACAAAAGTTAACAGTTCTATTACCTTACCAGCCCTGAACAGGGCCCTTTGCGGGGCATGCCCCAAAGAAAACAGCTCTTTTGCCTGTAAAAAAAAAACACAATCCCCCCCCCACATTACAACCCACCACCCACATACCCCTACTCTAACCCAAACCCCCCTTAAATAAACCTAACACTACCCCCCTGAAGATCTCCCTACCTTGAGTCGTGTTCACCCAGCCGGGCCGAAGTCTTCATCCGATGGGGCAGAAGAGTACATCCAGACCGGCAGAAGTCTTCATCCAAGCGGGGCAAGAAGAGGTCTTCCATCCATCATACAAGTACCAAAATACAAACAAACACTAAATTACCAAAAATAATAAAATATTACAATAATTTTAAACTAATTACACCTAATCTAAGCCCCCTACTAGCTATTAATATAGCTTCAATATAACTAATAGTTACATTGTAGCTATTTTAGGATTTATATGTATTTTACAGGCAACTTTGTATTTATTTTAACTAGGTACAATAGTTATTAAATAGTTAATAACTATTTAATAACTACCTAGCTAAAATAAATACAAATTTACCTGTAAAATAAATCATAACCTAAGTTACAATTACACCTAACACTACACTATCATTAAATTAACTAAATAAATGAATCCTATATAAAACTAAAGACTTACCTGTAAAATAAACCCTAATATAGCTGCAATATAACTAATAGTTACATTGTAGCTATTTTAGCATTTATATTTATTGTACAGGCAACTTTGTATTCATTTTAACTAGGTTCAATAGCTATTAAATAGATATTGACTATTTAATAGCTACCTAGTTAAAATAATTACAAAATTACCTGTAAAATAAATCCTAACCTAAGTTACAATTAAACCTAACACTACACTATCATTAAATAAATTAACTACAAGTACCTACAATTAAATGCAATTAAAAAAACTAAACTAAAGTACAAACCCCCCCCCACTAAATTACAAAAAATAAAAAAATATTACAAGAATTTTAAACTAATTACACCTAATCTAAGCCCCCTAATAAAATAACAAAGCCCCCCAAAATAAAAAAAATGCCCTAACCTATACTAAATTACAAAAGTTAACAGCTCTATTACCTTACCAGCCCTGAACAGGGCCCTTTGCGGGGCATGCCCCAAAGAAAACAGCTCTTTTGCCTGTAAAAAAAAAACACAATCCCTCCCCCCACATTACAACCCACCACCCACATACCCCTACTCTAACCCAAACCCCCCTTAAATAAACCTAACACTACCCCCCTGAAGATCTCCCTACCTTGAGTCGTGTTCACCCAGCCGGGCCGAAGTCTTCATCCGATGGGGCAGAAGAGGACATCCAGACCGGCAGAAGTCTTCATCCAAGCGGGGCAAGAAGAGGTCTTCCATCCATCAGAAAAGTACAAAAAAACAAACAAACACTAAATTAGCAAAAATAATAAAATATTACAATAATTTTAAACTAATTACACCTAATCTAAGCCCCATACTAGCTATTAATTCAAGTTCAATCCGATTGGCTGATGGAATCAGCCAATCAGATTGACCTCGCATTCTATTGGCTGTTCCGATCAGCCAATAGAATGCGAGCTCAATCTGATTGGCTGATTGGATCAGCCAATCGGATTGAACTTGAATCTGATTGGCTGATTGAATCAGCCAATCAGATTTTTCCTACCTTAATTCCGATTGGCTGATAGAATCCTATCAGCCAATCGGAATTCAAGGGACGCCATCTTGGATGACGTCACTTAAAGGTACAGTCACCTAGTCGTCGGATCAAGAAAGAAGAGGATGCTCTGCGTGGGATGTCTTCAGGATGCTGCCGCTCCGCTCCGGATGGATGAACAGAGAAGATGCCGCCTGGATCAAGACTTCTGATGGATGGAAGACCTCTTCTTGCCCCGCTTGGATGAAGACTTCTGCAGGTCTGGATGTCCTCTTCTGCCCCATCGGATGAAGACTTCGGCCCGCTGGGTGAAGACACGGTAGAGAGATCTTCAGGGGGGTAGTGTTAGGTTTATTTAAGGGGGGTTTGGGTTAGAGTAGGGGTATGTGGGTGGTGGGTTGTAATGTGGGGGGGGGGGTATTGTGTTTTTTTTTACAGGCAAAAGAGCTGTTTTCTTTGGGGCATGCCCCCGCAAAAGGCCCTTTTAAGGGCTGGTAAGGTAATAGAGCTGATTACTTTTGTAATTTAGTATAGGGTAGGGCATTTTTTTATTTTGGGGGGCTTTGTTATTTTATTAGGGGGCTTAGATTAGGTGTAATTAGTTTAAAATTCTTGTAATTTTTTTTATTTTTTGTAATTTAGTGTTTGTTTTTTTTGTACTTTAGTTTAGTTTATTTCATTGTATTTAATTGTAGGTACTTGTAGTTCATTTATTTAATGATAGTGTAGTGTTAGGTTTAATAGTAACTTAGGTTAGGATTTATTTTACAGGTAATTTTGTAATTATTTTAACTAGGTAGCTATTAATTAGTCAATAACTATTTAATAGCTATTGTACCTAGTTAAAATAAATACAAAGTTGCCTGTAAAATAAATATAAATGCTAAAATAGCTACAATGTAACTATTAGTTATATTGTAGCTATATTAGGGTTTATTTTACAGGTAAGTATTTAGTTTTATATAGGATTAATTTATTTAGTTAATTTAATGACAGTGTAGTGTTAGGTGTAATTGTAACTTAGGTTATGGTTTATTTTACAGGTAAATTTGTATTTATTTTAGCTAGGTAGTTATTAACTATTTAATAGCTATTGTACCTAGTTAAAATAAATACAAAGTTGCCTGTAAAATAAATATAAATCCTAAAATAGCTACAATGTAACTATTAGTTATATTGTAGCTATATTAATAGCTAGTAGGGGGCTTAGATTAGGTGTAATTAGTTTAAAATTATTGCAATATTTTATTATTTTTGCTAATTTAGTGTTTGTTTGTTTTTTTGTACTTTTCTGATGGATGGAAGACCTCTTCTTGCCCCGCTTGGATGAAGACTTCGGCCCGGCTGGGTGAACACGACTCAAGGTAGGGAGATCTTCAGGGGGGTAGTGTTAGGTTTATTTAAGGGGGGTTTGGGTTAGAGTAGGGGTATGTGGGTGGTGGGTTGTAATGTGGGGGGGGGGGGGATTGTGTTTTTTTTTACAGGCAAAAGAGCTGTTTTCTTTGGGGCATGCCCCGCAAAAGGCCCTGTTCAGGGCTGATAAGGTAATAGAGCTGTTAACTTTTGTAATTTAGTATAGGGTAGGGCATTTTTTTTATTTTGGGGGGCTTTGTTATTTTATTAGGGGGCTTAGATTAGGTGTAATTAGTTTAAAATTCTTGTAATATTTTTTTATTTTTTGTAATTTAGTGGGGGGGGGGTTGTACTTTAGTTTAGTTTTTTAATTGTATTTAATTGTAGGTACTTGTAGTTAATTTATTTAATGATAGTGTAGTGTTAGGTTTAATTGTAACTTAGGTTAGGATTTATTTTACAGGTAATTTTGTAATTATTTTAACTAGGTAGCTATTAAACAGTAAATATCTATTTAATAGCTATTGTACCTAGTTAAAATAAATACAAAGTTGCCTGTACAATAAATATAAATGCTAAAATAGCTACAATGTAACTATTAGTTATATTGCAGCTATATTAGGGTTTATTTTACAGGTAAGTCTTTAGTTTTATATAGGATTCATTTATTTAGTTAATTTAATGATAGTGTAGTGTTAGGTGTAATTGTAACTTAGGTTATGATTTATTTTACAGGTAAATTTGTATTTATTTTAGCTAGGTAGTTATTAAATAGTTATTAACTATTTAATAGCTATTGTACCTAGTTAAAATAAATACAAAGTTGCCTGTAAAAT
>NC_069510.1:155069358-155134358 GCF_027579735.1 Bombina bombina | reverse complement strand
AGAGCTATAATCGCTTTAGGGCCATGCCCTTTTGTTTTTAGGGCACTTTTAGAGTAGGTTTCATTGTTATAATAGGGCTTTTTATTTTGGTGGCTTTTTTGTAAGGTGACCTTAGTTTTAGTATAGACCTAACTGTTTGGGGTTTTGTATTTTTGGTAGTGTTTTTTTGTAATTTTAGTGTTTTGTTTTTTTTAAAGAAACTTAGGAGGTGTTATGTTAGAGGTCTTGGGGAGGTTAGATGGTTAAGTGGTGTAGGGGTTGTATGCAGTGGGGGGTTGTGACAGTGTATGGGTTAAGTAGAGTAGGGCTGATTGTGGTTGGGTATTTTCCCCCTTCCATCCCTGTGGACGGCCATAATTGCATATCCATATGCCAACCACATCAAATTATATAACCACTGTATCTTTCAATTCTTGGTCACATTTTGGTAGAAAAGCAAACAAAAAGTTCTGTCAGCAATGAATAAGCTGCACTGCAACATGTCAGTAGTATGAATAATACTATAATAATAATAAATATTGCGGGTCACAATTTGGCCTCGTTTTCCTATTAAGGGCCAGATTACAAGTGGAGTGCTAAATATCGCTTGCGAGCAAGCAATATTACAGCTCCACTTTGCCACTATGTAATACTAACGCACAATAATGTGCACTGGTATTACAAATAAATTGCAATGTGAACACAAACTCGCCTTCGCATTGCTTGGAAGCATTGTGCTCACGAGAGCGTGCTACCATTGCGCATCTAAGGGGGTAAGTAGCGCAGAGATGGGCAGCATTTTTACATATATATGTATTTAATCATATACAGTACATATATATTTACACTGCAGTCTATGGGAACACACTGTTCCCATAGACCGCAATGTAAAGGCATTTTTCAGTGCCGTTTTATTTCTAACATCCCACTCCCACCAACTTTAGACCCCAAAAACTGCCTAGTGCAGTTGTTTTTATTTTTTAATTTTTAATGAGGTTTTGCACAGTAACAGAGGAACTCATAAACAGTAAGAGTATACGATATTGACAGGCTGAAACAATACATTAATACGTCTTGACTACCAGAATGGTACAAACTGCATAGTGAGTAAAAGAAGACAGCCAGACGTCAATAGCAAGATAATGCACATATAAATGTATATATGGTATCATAAAGTATGTAACAGTTTGTTGTAAGTTAGGGGGAAATCAGCAGGTAAGAGCTACTCATAGGTGGGGTGGGAAGGGGGGCGGACAATCTAATTGTTGATATAAACAATGAGAGGGTTAATAAAATAGATAATAATAAAGAGCTCATATTTAAAGGAACATAAAACTATAAACTAGGTATATATAATTATAGTAAATATGGGATATTATTGGTGAGGATCACTAAAATAGGTGTAAGCCACGCTTAGGTCATTTGTTCGACTTTAAGCGTGTGGGCCGTAATGATATATATATAACGGCAAGTAAACAAAAAAAAAATATATATATATGTACTTGGCAGCTGTTATCTGGGTACTCCCACAGACACATTAGGTTTCTCAAGATAGTTTTAATAAAGAGAGAAACGTATGGTATCAGTAAGGAACTGAGTATGGAATATATGCGAGATTTATGTACTGGGATGCTACAGGAATTTTGCCGTCCCACACCGATTCAGTCCCACGTTGGGGCCCGTATAGAGATTATATATGTAAAGCAGAGATTAGGGACCCCAATTCGAACAGTTGCTAGTGAGTATAGGTATCTCTAGGTGGGACAGATATATTCAAAGGGGCAACTGCTTTCATTTGTTTAAAGAAAGATGAAGAGGTGCCTAAAAATGTATATATAATAGTCAGAGAAAATTATTCCAATAGGTTGTCATAGTCTAGGGACTGCAAACACTATAAAACCCTCTATTGGGTGTATATATATCTAAGTTCAAGTGTCCTACAGCAGGCCTACCTCATCGTTATATGAAAAAGGTTAAGGTTTCCAGACTACGTCATCTCGGCCGCAGACAGCGCAGCAAGGCCTAGGAGGTCATAACATATACATATAATTAAGACACTAGAAAAAAGAGCTAAAATAACTCACATCTACTCAACACTTAATACAAGCAAAAAAAGATGTTCAGAACAATAATGGAAGATATATATACATATGTTAATGCAACTGTTGGAGAGAAACCAAGAGAACAAAACAACCATGTATTCTCTTGGTATTAGTATGAGATAAATCAAGCTACATAGAATATATCCAATAAGTAGAGCCCATAAGCTGCATACTTATAAACGTAAGGTTGTTTTGATGATATCATCTCAGGGTATGAAGTTATTAACAAGGATAATCATAAGTATGTACAGATCCTACCATATATCCAAAAGCAGGGTGGGAACAAACAAAGAATATATATGCCTTAAACTTTTTTTTTAAAAAAAGAAGAAAAAAACCCCCAAAAACAATTAAAAAAAAAAAGAAAAAAAATTGTGCGCCACATTATATTTGGGTCTCTCCTGCCCACAGATCTAGTATGCGGAAAGGGGATATTATATTGTAGGAGCTGTTTCTTCTGGCTTTCTAACTAGGAACTCCTTTTCAATATGTAAATTACTATGTCCATGCTGTATATGGAGAACTGGTATACTGGTATCATCTTGAGACAAAACCATTTAAGTAAAGGTGACAGTAAGTTTAGTTTACTGATCCAGCTCAAGGGCTATATATCTTTGTATAGAGAGTAATGCAGGCAAAAAGCAATAAGATTATCTCATGGGATCCTGTTATATGGAAGAGACAATTATAAGAGGAGTCTAAGTAGCTGGAAAAGGCAGCTGTGTAACCCTAGCATTATGTGAAATAACCATAACTGATTATAAATTATGACATATAGGTGTAGGTAACCGGAAGCAGAGATGCAGTAAGATTTACATAGCTTTAGTGGAATTTAGGGTTACAGGCCATCTATTACCTGACTGTCCACTTTAAGAGAATTATTTTGGATCTAAGAACCTTTATATAGAGATAGTCAAAGGGATGTTTGAAAGTTATGTTCATTGGAGCCAATTAGAGTATAGTATAGGCATCAATTTCACCCTCAGCATAACTAATAAACCTTTTGTGCATCATTAGTGTGAGGTGTCCATCGTTCTGTACATCTACCCAATGCCTATTCTGTCTCGGAAGCAACACTGGCTAATATCAGATGGGTAAAGAGTTGCACAAGTTCCACATGTCCCCAGGTCAAACTTAAGTCCAAGCCAGATTTTACACACAAGGCCACTTGTGTAAGGACAAAGAGGAGGCTGCAATTTCATAGTGGATCCGCTGTCAGCTGGGTTATCTTTCATAGCTATAGTAAGGTGCATGCCTTCCTCAAAGCTGGCATCTCCTGCTACATTGGATGGTTTCCTAGCTGTAAGGGTAGAATGTGCCATCTCCTTTAAGTAATCCCCATACACAGGGGTAGTCTCTAGATGACGGGCTGGGCAAAGAGTATCATGCAGTGTGTAGGGAACCTTAGATGATGTGTCCTCTTGTGTGTAAATGATATAAGAGCATAGTGGTTCCGAAGCTTCCGAGTCTGTTATTGCAGATGACACAAGGTCGACATCGGCCCCCCGCCCCAACTTGCAGTTCAGAGTGGATCAGCTTAAGGGATTGTCTGCGATTTCCTTAATTGTGAGAAGCAGTGTTTCGTAGTTTATAACCCCCTGTGCAGGGTCAGTACGATTTGGCTTCATGTTCTGAGAGTAGTGATAGGGAGGAAAGTAGTGATGTTAAGTCCTCTTTCAGATTTTGGAAATACCCCTTTATAAGTTGTTGGGAACGTTGTTCCCAAGGGTCTAAGGCTTCCATACTGGTAGTAACAGGTCAGCTCCACGGGACGCTGCTAAAAAGTGTATGTCGGCAGTGTGTCCTCCAGAAGATTTATCCCTGGTTGTCTTTAGCTTAATATGGAGGGGATTTTTGTGGTCTTTAGTTTTGCAATATAAGCTCAAATCCTTATCAGCGTTTATTGGTTCTTATAGTTTAAACTATGCTGCTGAAATGTAGGTAGGGTTGGAGTAACGATTCCTCATTAGGATATACTGATCTTTAGCTTTATGCTACTGTAGGTAGGACTTGTGACTCTTTATATTGCCTGATGGGGGTTATGACTTTTTAGGGGTAAGTAATCCTGGAGTATCTACACACATAGGCCCCTATTTAAGAAAGTCTGGCGGGCCTGATCCGACAGTGCGGATCAGGTCTGCCAGACCTCACTGAATACAGCGAGCAATACGCTCACCGTATTCAGCATTGCTCCAGCAGCTCACGAAAGCTGCTGGTGCAACGCCGCCCCCTGCAGACTCGCGGCCAATGGGCAGCCAGCAGGGGGGTGTCAAACTCGATCGGGTTGATTTCCGGCGATGTCTGTCCGCCTGCTCAGAGCAGACGGACAGGTTATGGAGCAGCGGTCTTTGTGACCGCTGCTTCATAACTGCTGTTTCTGGAGAGCCTGCAGGCTCGCCAGAAACACGGGGCATCAAGCGCCATTCGGAGCTTGATAGATAGGCCCCCTGGTCCTTAATGGTAAGAAAATTGATAAATAGTCTGGTCACTAAGGGGTTAAAGTGATCAATTAAAGTCCATCTAAAATAGAGGTGCCCGAACTTAGTGGGTTGTTATTGACTTTTTTTGTAAAATTTGTCACTGAGATCTACTTATGCCAAATTTAAGAAAATTGTGCATGTAGCAGGCTCCAAGGGGCCGGTTTATTATTGGCCGTATTGTGCCTACCTGCCCCGGTTTCCGCGTGAACCTTCAGGCTTGCCGGAAACAGGAGTAAAGTCTTAAGACCGCTGCTCCTTAACTTAACTAGTCTGCCGCCTCTGAGGCTGCGGACAGCTATCATCTTATACGATCGGGTTGATTGACACCCCCTGCTAGAGGCCGATTGGCCGCAAATCTGCAGGGGGCGGCATTGCAGTTCACCGGTTCATATTTATTAACCCTGTTACATTTGAATATTTCTATAATAAAGTGTGCTGGTTGACAATTCACATCTAATAACTGTAGTTTGTGTCTCTTTGGGTGCAGTTTTAAATAATTTTGTAATTGGTTCAGAGCACATTGCCTTTAATGCGACACCTTATTCTTTGTTGTTGTTAAAAAGATGGTGCCTTCCAGGAAACTCACCCCCCCACCACTGTACAATATATGTTGGGAACTAGAGCCCAGAACTACAGTGGCACAATACTGAGAGGGAAATAGCCGTGAAGCTCCTTTCAGAGCTTGATAGATAGGCCCCCTAGAATCGTTTTGTAGGTTTGATTGCACAACATGTGTGGTTTTTAATTAGGATTAACTGCTCTTGCTCTTAATCAAAGCAGCAGTGTTTCGGTAGCCGCATGGTGCTGGCAAGATGGCGGCGGTAGTTCTAACTAGGCGAGACTTGTATACAGGTGAACAGAGGCGAGGAGGGTTGCGGTAGTGTGATCGCCGTGATCACTAACTATTCCCACACCAGCTGATGCATTTCTTCAGGTCCCCAATTGCTGGATAGTTAATAGTTGGAGCTCCGGTCCCACAGAGTGATCTCACTGAGCGGCCATGTCCTAGCATGGTCAAGCTCCACCCCCAGTTGTTTTAATTTTTAAAAAAATGCTACTTTTTTCATTATAAACTACAGTGCCCTCTATTTTGAGGGCATTTGGGGCACTTTTAGAAAATTTACCAGAGATCTAATCTTTGTTTAATTTTCAGAGTGCTAATTGCTACCGCGAGTTTGTGGTACCAATAACAAACTACTTGTAATGGCTGGTTAATTATTGCACTCCCGCAATATATCAAATTTGCCTGTTTGCGGGAGAGCAATAATTTAGCGCTCCACTTGTAATCTAGACCAAAGTCTGAAAATTTTGAGGTTTTCCTATTCTGGAAACTCCAAATAAGTGCTGAATAAAGTTTGGCTATTGAAAAACACATGCAACAAACAAGGTATATACCCAATATGTTCAACCTCAGTAAGCTATTTTATTGCAAGAACAAATTACAAGATGTTGATTGTCCCTTTAACCTCCCTGAAAATTGCAAAGAAATCAAGTCATTTGCACAGTACTGAGCACACAAGCAGATGAGACTCCATTCACTGCAGCACTTTATAGAGCCCTGCACTGGAGATAAGCAAAGGTCATTTTATATAAATGTAATGCATGGGGAACAGACCAAGCCGGTATCGTGTGCTCTTCTACTCTGTAATACTGAGTTTTCTATTAGATAAAAACAGCTTTTGGCTACAAAGATTTGGTTTGAATATTGGAAACTCTGAGAAACTGATTTGTAACTTTATGAGCCAAAAATCCATCACGCCTGATATTTTACACTCCCTGCGTTTTATAAATATTTACATCAGAACTCCAGAAAAACATATTGTATCATCTTCGTAAAGTGATAGCAGATTTTCTATTAGCAGCAACATCGCTAGGTATGAGCTGTGTTCCGGATCTCACGACTGTCCTAGATATTGTGGTACCTCCATAGCTTGTGAGGTCTGACTTCTGCCCCCAGTCATAAAAAATGTCCCAGCTAGGGTTAACAACTCTCCCCTATATCCAGAAATCTCCATTATTTTCCCACATATTTTTTGTTTTTTTTTACAATCTCCCAGACTCCCTTACTTATCGGTTCTCCCTTATGTTTTTACAGTCTCCCAGACTCCCTTACTTATCGGTTCTCTCTTATGTTTTTACAATCTCCCAGACTCCCTTACTTATCGGTTCTCCCTTATGTTTTTACAGTCTCCCAGACTCCCTTACTTATCGGTTCTCCCTTATGTTTTTACAGTCTCCCAGACTCCCTTACTTATCGGTTCTTCCTTATGTTTTTACAGTGTCCCAGACTCCCTTACTTATCGGTTCTCCCTTATGTTTTTACAGTGTCCCAGACTCCCTTACTTATCGGTTCTCCCTTATGTTTTTACAGTGTCCCAGACTCCCTTACTTATCGGTTCTCCCTTATGTTTTTACAGTCTCACAGACTCCCTTACTTATCGGTTCTCCCTTATGTTTTTACAGTCTCCCAGACTCCCTTACTTATCGGTTCTCCCTTATGTTTTTATTGTCTCCCAGACTCCCTTACTTATCGGTTCTCCCTTATGTTTTTACAGTCTCCCAGACTCCTTTACTTATCGGTTCTCCCTTATGTTTTTACAGTCTCCCAGACTCCCTTACTTATCGGTTCTCCCTTATGTTTTTACAGTCTCACAGACTCCCTTACTTATCGGTTCTCCCTTATGTTTTTACAGTCTCCCAGACTCCCTTACTTATCGGTTCTCCCTTATGTTTTTACAGTCTCCCAGACTCCCTTACATATCGGTTCTCCCTTATGTTTTTACAGTCTCCCAGACTCCCTTACTTATCGGTTCTCCCTTATGTTTTTACAGTCTCACAGACTCCCTTACTTATCGGTTCTCCCTTATGTTTTTACAGTCTCCCAGACTCCCTTACTTATCGGTTCTCCCTTATGTTTTTATTGTCTCCCAGACTCCCTTACTTATCGGTTCTCCCTTATGTTTTTACAGTCTCCCAGACTCCTTTACTTATCGGTTCTCCCTTATGTTTTTACAGTCTCCCAGACTCCCTTACTTATCGGTTCTCCCTTATGTTTTTACAGTCTCACAGACTCCCTTACTTATCGGTTCTCCCTTATGTTTTTACAGTCTCCCAGACTCCCTTACTTATCGGTTCTCCCTTATGTTTTTACAGTCTCCCAGACTCCCTTACTTATCGGTTCTCCCTTATGTTTTTACAGTCTCCCAGACTCCCTTACTTATCGGTTCTCCCTTATGTTTTTACAGTCTCACAGACTCCCTTACTTATCGGTTCTCCCTTATGTTTTTACAGTCTCCCAGACTCCCTTACTTATCGGTTCTCCCTTATGTTTTTATTGTCTCCCAGACTCCCTTACTTATCGGTTCTCCCTTATGTTTTTACAGTCTCACAGACTCCCTTACTTATCGGTTCTCCCTTATGTTTTTACAGTCTCACAGACTCCCTTACTTATCGGTTCTCCCTTATGTTTTTACAGTCTCCCAGACTCCCTTACTTATCGGTTCTCCCTTATGTTTTTACAGTCTCCCAGACTCCCTTACTTATCGGTTCTCCCTTATGTTTTTACAGTCTCCCAGACTCCCTTACTTATCGGTTCTCCCTTATGTTTTTACAGTCTCCCAGACTCCCTTACTTATCGGTTCTCCCTTATGTTTTTACAATCTCCCAGACTCCCTTACTTATCGGTTCTCCCTTATGTTTTTACAGTGTCCCAGACTCCCTTACTTATCGGTTCTCCCTTATGTTTTTACAGTCTCCCAGACTCCCTTACTTATCGGTTCTCCCTTATGTTTTTACAGTCTCCCAGACTCCCTTACTTATCGGTTCTCCCTTATGTTTTTACAGTGTCCCAGACTCCCTTACTTATCGGTTCTCCCTTATGTTTTTACAGTCTCCCAGACTCCTTTACTTATCGGTTCTCCCTTATGTTTTTACAATCTCCCAGACTCCCTTACTTATCGGTTCTCCCTTATGTTTTTACAGTCTCCGAGACTCCCTTACTTATCGGTTCTCCCTTATGTTTTTATTGTCTCCCAGACTCCCTTACTTATCGGTTCTCCCTTATGTTTTTACAGTCTCCCAGACTCCCTTACTTATCGGTTCTTCCTTATGTTTTTACAATCTCCCAGACTCCCTTACTTATCGGTTCTCCCTTATGTTTTTACAGTCTCCGAGACTCCCTTACTTATCGGTTCTCCCTTATGTTTTTACAGTCTCCCAGACTCCCTTACTTATCGGTTCTCCCTTATGTTTTTACAGTGTCCCAGACTCCCTTACTTATCGGTTCTCCCTTATGTTTTTACAGTCTCCGAGACTCCCTTACTTATCGGTTCTCCCTTATGTTTTTACAGTCTCCCAGACTCCCTTACTTATCGGTTCTCCCTTATGTTTTTACAGTGTCCCAGACTCCCTTACTTATCGGTTCTCCCTTATGTTTTTACAGTATCCCAGACTCCCTTACTTATCGGTTCTCCCTTATGTTTTTATTGTCTCCCAGACTCCCTTACTTATCGGTTCTCCCTTATGTTTTTACAGTCTCCCAGACTCCCTTACTTATCGGTTCTCCCTTATGTTTTTACAGTCTCCCAGACTCCCTTACTTATCGGTTCTCCCTTATGTTTTTACAGTCTCCGAGACTCCCTTACTTATCGGTTCTCCCTTATGTTTTTATTGTCTCCCAGACTCCCTTACTTATCGGTTCTCCCTTATGTTTTTACAGTCTCCCAGACTCCCTTACTTATCGGTTCTCCCTTATGTTTTTACAGTGTCCCAGACTCCCTTACTTATCGGTTCTCCCTTATGTTTTTACAGTCTCCGAGACTCCCTTACTTATCGGTTCTCCCTTATGTTTTTACAGTCTCCCAGACTCCCTTACTTATCGGTTCTCCCTTATGTTTTTACAGTCTCCGAGACTCCCTTACTTATCGGTTCTCCCTTATGTTTTTATTGTCTCCCAGACTCCCTTACTTATCGGTTCTCCCTTATGTTTTTACAGTCTCCCAGACTCCCTTACTTATCGGTTCTCCCTTATGTTTTTACAGTCTCCCAGACTCCCTTACTTATCGGTTCTTCCTTATGTTTTTACAATCTCCCAGACTCCCTTACTTATCGATTCTCCCTTATGTTTTTACAGTCTCCCAGACTCCCTTACTTATCGGTTCTCCCTTATGTTTTTACTGTCTCCGAGACTCCCTTACTTATCGGTTCTCCCTTATGTTTTTACAGTCTCCCAGACTCCTTTACTTATCGGTTCTTCCTTATGTTTTTACAATCTCCCAGACTCCCTTACTTATCGGTTCTCCCTTATGTTTTTACAGTCTCCCAGACTCCCTTACTTATCGGTTCTCCCTTATGTTTTTACAGTATCCCAGACTCCCTTACTTATCGGTTCTCACTTATATTTTTACATTATCCCAGACTCCCTTACTTATCGGCTCTCCCTTATATTTTTACAGTCTCCCAGACTCCCTTACGGTTCTCCCTTATGTTTTTACAGTCTCCCAGACTCCCTTACTTATCGGTTCTCCCTTATATTTTTACATTATCCCAGACTCCCTTACTTATCGGTTCTCCCTTATATTTTTACAGTCTCCCAGACTCCCTTACTTATCGGTTCTCCCTTATGTTTTTACAGTCTCCCAGACTCCCTTACTTATCGGTTCTCCCTTATGTTTTTACTGTCTCACAGACTCCCTTACTTATCGGTTCTCCCTTATGTTTTTACAATATGTCAAATCTTCATTACAAACATTTAGGGCCCGATTACAAGTGGAGCTTTATTTAACGCTCATGCTAGAGTGTTTACTGAGCTAGAAGTTGGCTTTTTGCGTGCGTCAGGTTGCGCTCTTATTATATGTTGAAATTAAAAAGTTATCACACACGCACAAGCGCATAAAAAGCCGAACTTACAATATTGCATGCATGTTCACGTATTTCCCCATAGAAGTCAATGGAGCAAAAAAAGTGGAGGAAAAACCTACTCGCATTTTCTCAAGTGCGCTAACCCGACTTGAAAATATGAATATTTCACATTCCAATGTTCTTCACATAGCAGAATATGTTCTATGTGCTGTTACTTACTTTTTAATCTAGCTGTGCCATTCTAATACCACACTATCTGGGCAACCACTTAAAAACTCTTTTTTTTGTGAGCGAATGGTTTGACAAAACAAAATCATCTAGAGCAAAATAAGGAACAATATACCCCTTATTGTAACTTATACTTGTAATCTGGTCCAATGTGTGATTTAACAAATAATAGTTCCTTTTGTGAGTTCTTAGTCTAACGGGTGAAGCAATAAGGCACTTAGCTCCATGTGTATAACTTCCACACAAGTTGGTTGATAGTGAAGTCTCAAATGTTATCCCGGGTTAAACAAGCTGGGAATTCAGACACAAAGCCAGGCCGTAGGAACATAACACCTAAGTCATTGGGAAGCACTGCTGTATGTATCAGGATTTGAACAGTGAAGAATCCAGAAAAAGAAACTGTATCAAAGACAAAAGCTACAAAAGCGCATCTGCGATTCACAGTAGCGCTTATTCTGAGACACAGTAAATCCAACTTAATGCACTTACAGGACAGAAAGTTATAAAGAGCGTGTCTCCAATACACAGATAAAGGCACTTTAAGCGAAAATCCCTCTAGCCATCCAGCAGCCCCAGGAAACATAAAAGCGTCCTCCTGCTCAATGTTATTGGCCGTTCCACATTCTGTTGCACACTATCCAGTCCTGCACACTATGCGCTCCATCTTTCTTATGGGTTAGTTTTACACAATAATGTAACCATCTGTGCATTAACTACAAAAAGTGCCGTATGGCTAGAGCGCCAATTGAAGAACAGTTCAAACCGTTAGCTCACAAAAATAAAAGAGTTTTAAAGTGGGCTGCCGGAGCGCGAGGTATTGGGATGGCACGGCTAGATTAAAAAGTAAGTTGCAGCACATCTTCGTTAACCACTTAATGACCAAGGACGTGCCAGGCACCTCCTACAAAAACCGGTCTTTAACGACCAATGACATGCCGGGCACGTCCTCTGGGGTTTCAAGCATTGGAAGCAATCGTGATCGCTTCCAGCCGCTTTCAGGGTATTGCAGCGATGCCTCGATATTGAGGCATCGTGCAAAACCCTTTTTTAAAACAACCGATGCAGAGAGTGCCACTCTGTGGCCCTCTCTGCATTGGCAAGCAATAATGCCGATAGTTGGTGGCGTGGGAGGGATAGCAGGGAGGTAGGTAGGTGGCCCATTGCTGGAGCGAATTCTGGTCCTGTGAGAGAGGTCCTGTGAGTGCACGTGAGGGGCAGGAGCGCGTGCGAAGAGGATGGAGCAGGTGCAACCACTACTCTATGGAAAAATTGTAGTGAAAGGGAAGGAGAGAGAGGGGGCATACATGTTGGGAAAGGGATCTGGGAAGGGGAGAGGAGTAGGGTATTGAGGGGGGCAGCTACACTACAGAAAAAATGGAGTTTAAAAATAAAAATAAAAAATAAAAGCAAAAACTGCAGCAAACTGGGTACTGGCAGACAGCTGCCAGTACCTAAGATAGCGCCTAATAGGTAGAGGGGGGAGGGTTAGAGAGCTGTTTGGGGGATCAGGGAGATGGGGGGTAAGGGGGATCCTACACTGTAGAATATATATTTTTAAAAAAAGTATTTTATTTTATTACTGGCAGACTTTTTGCCAGTACTTAAGATGGCAGTAACAATTGTGAGGTGCGGGAGGGAAGAGAGATGTTTGAGAGGGGTCAGGGAGGGATCAGGGGTGGTATGTGTCAGGTGGGAGGCTGATCTCTACACTAAAGTTAAAATTAACCCTACAAGCTACCTAATTAACCCCTTCGCTGCTAGGCATAATACAAGTGTAGCGGCCTAATTACCAAAAAGCAATGCCAAAGCCATATATGTCTGCTATTTCTGAACAAAGGGGATCCCAGAGAAGCATTTAGAACCATTTGTGCCATAATTGCACAAACTGTTTGTAAATAATTTCAGTGAGAAACCTAAAGTTTGTGAAAAAGTTAGTTTTTTTTTATTTGATCGCATTTGGCAGTGAAATGGTGGCATGAAATATACAAAAATGGGCCTAGATCAATACTTTTGTCTACTAAAAAGAAATATATACATGTCAAGGGATATTCAGGGATTCCTGACAGATATCAGTGTTACAATGTAACTAGCGCTAATTTTGAAAAATGGTTTGGAAATAGCAAAGTGCTACTTGTACTTATTGCCCCATAACTTGCAAAGAACGCGTAAACATTGGGTATTTCTAAACTTAGGACAAAATTTAGAAACTATTTAGCATGGGTGTTTTTTGGTGTCTGTAGACGTGTAACAGATTTTGGGGGTCAAAGTTAGAAAAAAATATTTTTTTTCCATTTTTTTTATCATATTTTATAAAACAAATTATAGTAAATTATAAGATATGATGAAAATAATGGTATCTTTAGAAAGTCAATTTCATGGCAAGAAAAACAGTATATAATATGTGTGGGTACAGTAAATGAGTATATAAACGGTATATAATATGTGTGGGTACAGTAAATGAGTATATAAACGGTATATAATATGTGTAGGTACAGTAAATGAGTATATAAACGGTGTATAATATGTGTGGGTACAGTAAATGAGTATATAAACGGTATATAATATGTGTGGGTACAGTAAATGAGTATATAAACGGTATATAATATGTGTGGGTACAGTAAATGAGTATATAAACGGTATATAATATGTGTGGGTACAGTAAATGAGTATATAAACTGTATATAATATGTGTGGGTACAGTAAATGAGTAAGGGGAAAATTACAGCTAAACACAAACACCGCAGAAATGTAAAAATAGCTATGGGCCCCTATTTAAAAAAGTCTGGTGGACCTGATCCGACAGTGCGGATCAGGTCCGCCAGACCTTGCTGAATACGGCGAGCTATACGCTCGCCGTATTCAGCATTGCACCAGCAGCTCACAAGAGCTGCTGGTGCAACGCCGCCCACTGAAGACTCGCGGCCAATGGGCCGCCAGCAGGGAGGTGTCAATCAACCCGATCGTACTCGATCGGGTTGATTTCCGGCGATGTCTGTCCGCCTGCTCAGAGCAGGCGGACAGGTTATGGAGCGGCGGTCTTTGTGACTGCTGCTTCATAACTGCTGTTTCTGGAGAGCCTGCAGGCTCGCCAGAAACACGGGGCATCAAGCGCCATTCGGAGCTTGATAGATAGGCCCCCTGGTCCTTAATGGTAAGAAAATTGATAAATAGTCTGGTCACTAAGGGGTTAAAGTGATCAATTAAAGTCCATCTAAAATAGAGGTGCCCGAACTTAGTGGGTTGTTATTGACTTTTTTTGTAAAATTTGTCACTGAGATCTACTTATGCCAAATTTAAGAAAATTGTGCATGTAGCAGGCTCCAAGGGGCCGGTTTATTATTGGCCGTATTGTGCCTACTCGCCCCGGTTTCCGCGTGAACCTTCAGGCTTGCCGGAAACAGGAGTAAAGTCTTAAGACCGCTGCTCCTTAACTTAACTAGTCTGCCGCCTCTGAGGCTGCGGACAGCTATCATCTTATACGATCGGGTTGATTGACACCCCCTGCTAGAGGCCGATTGGCCGCAAATCTGCAGGGGGCGGCATTGCAGTTCACCGGTTCATATTTATTAACCCTGTTACATTTGAATATTTCTATAATAAAGTGTGCTGGTTGACAATTCACATCTAATAACTGTAGTTTGTGTCTCTTTGGGTGCAGTTTTAAATAATTTTGTAATTGGTTCAGAGCACATTGCCTTTAATGCGACACCTTATTCTTTGTTGTTGTTAAAAAGATGGTGCCTTCCAGGAAACTCACCCCCCCACCACTGTACAATATATGTTGGGAACTAGAGCCCAGAACTACAGTGGCACAATACTGAGAGGGAAATAGCAAACTACAAATTCCAGAATGCTATGTAACTCCCACAATACTGTGCTTCTTCCTCTAACATGGCGCTACTTTTCATGGAAATTAAAAGAAAAAAATGGACATTCAGTTGTCTTTTTTCCCTGCAGTTTGTACCCCCCCCCCCCCAGTGGAATGCCATATTTGCATATCCATAATCCAACTCTATAAAATTATATAACCACTGTATCTTTAGACTCTTGGTACCATTTTGGTATAAAAGAAACAAAACAACAAATGAGCTGCACTGCAACATGTCAGTATAATGAATAATTATTGTGTATGTCACCAATTCTAAATCTTATGAACCTCTGCTGTGTGTCTGGAACAAGGTTGTCCATACTAAAAATAGGGAGATTGATAAGGAGATTAAAGGCCAATATCTATCATATCAGACACACCAAGGCTTCCTGCACTCCCTGGCGTAGTCCTAGGGCTAGATTTATATATTTACAAGGCAGCTATCTAGGGGAACTCCACAGAGATGTCCATATGGTTGAATATATAGAGCAGGCTTCTACTATACCTTGCTGCAGTCAAGACTACCCTCCCCATATTGGAAGCACTTGCCAGAACAGTAGGAACATACTGTGGGGCATATTTATCTAGCTTCGTATGGAGATTGATGCCCCGTGTTTCTGGCGAACCTTCAGGCTCACCGGAAACAGGAGTTATGAAGCAGTGGTCTAAAGACTGCTGCTCCATAACCTGTCCACCTGCTCTGAGGCCGCGGACAGAAATCACCAGAAATCAACCCTATAAAATACGATTGGGTTGATTGACACCCCCTGCTAGCAGCATTGCACCAGCAGTTCACAAGAACCTATGCTGTCGGCATTAATCGATGTGCCCCGGACATGATCCACAATATAGGATCATGTCCACTTGCACCTTCATAAATAGGCCCCTGTATATCTACTTTCATAGAATAGACAGCATACTTACCAACTCTCTTGATTTCCCAGTGCAGTGATTATTACTATTTGTGCTTTCTGTATAGTAATCTGGCAAGAGTGCACATAGACTATGGTTGGGTCTAGACTGTAGTGTATTGAGAGCAGTGGGGGGGGGGGGTGCATAATTTAATTCTTGGGCACAGGCAGCATAATGTCTTAAACCAGCCCTTGAGACTTATAATACATTTATTTTATTACGTTTTGCTCCAGCAGAGAAAGGGTGGCTCTATATGTAGCCAGGTTTTTCCAGTCCACCCTAGCAAACATTATTGACGTGCCTGTAGTGATCACTTCCTAATTATATTTCCTATAGACCTGAATGTAATTTCCAGTCCAAATTGTCTCCGACTTCACTGGTAAATGAGCCCAGCATTAAAGATAGCAGGGACGAGTCAATAATTTTCAAGGACAAATGAAGGTCATAAGGAACGCAGACACAGCTCACCTCCCAGCATCCTCTTTTAAATGCGTTTTACTGCTAGAGAGTAAAGAATCCGATCTCTTCACCTATCATAGCATGTCCAATCCATTTCACTATTATATTGCTTGTTAATTACCCTCCTAAAGTAACTCAGAATTAATTAGTAGGGCTTCACACCAGCTTAGAAATTAAACTCAAAATCTAATCAATCTAAAACAATTACATTTGCAAATAATACTTAATGCGGCATAAATATAAAGATAATTAAGTGCACAATATGCCGATTAAAAGACAAATTAATGTTAGAATTTTATAGCGCACAAACACCCTGGAGTGGGTACCACGAGCTGTGCAGTCTGGGAAAGCGCATGTGGTTATAGAGGGATGAGAGTTGTAATTGTCTGACATTTACTGCTGAGCTTTCAAAAATCTCAAAAACGTCATTTTTAAAGGGATATGAAGCAAAAAAACTGTTCTTTTGTGATTCAGACAGAACATTCCGTTTTAAAGAAGTTTCCAATTTACTTCTATTATCTCATTTGCTTCATTCCCGTGATATTCTGCGCTGATGAGATACTTAGGTAGGCATCTGAAGCGCTACATGACAGGAAATAGTGCTGCAGAAATGGGCCTGCTCCTAAGCTTACATCCCTGCTTTTCAGCCAAACATACTAAGAGAACGAAGAAAAATTGAAAATAGAAGTAAATTAGAAAGTTGTTTAAAAATCTGAATAATGAAAGAAAATTTTGGGTCTCGTGTCCCTTTAATGCTCCGTTGAAGAATCCTTTATTCTAAAAATGGCTGAATTCCCAATGTGTGCCCAGAGAGGTGCATTTCTTATTAAAGAGAACAATCTGACACAAAAAGTGCACACTATAATGTATTAAAGTGTAGTTCTTGCATTACTGACCCTAGGTTACTTGCTCTATCTGAATCATGCACGGTTTTTTTTTATTTCCAAAGCTTTATTATAAAACTGTAAACAATACAATTTGGAAAAGCATAGCACATCACAAAAGTAACTTAAAGGGACATTAAACCCAATTTTTTTCTTTCATTATTCAGATAGAGAATACCATTTTAAACAACTTTCTAATTTACTTCTATTATCTAATTTGCTTCATTCTCTTGGTATTCTTTCCTGAAAAGCATATCTAGATAGGCTCAGTAGCTTCTGATTGGTGGCTGCACATAGATGCCTCATCTGATTGGCTCACCCGTGTGCATTGCTATTTCTTTAACTAAGGATATCTAAAGAATAAAGCAAATTAGATAATAGAAGTAAATTTGAATGTTGTTTAAAATTGTATTCTCTGTCTGAATTATGAAAGAGATTTTTTGGGTTTAATGTCCCTTTAAGTAGTACTTTATGCAAAACACATCGTCCATTTACTTGATATACTTAATGAGTCAACGGGGTCCTTATTAATAAAAAGTCATCATCGTATGTTCAAGACGTTGCAAACTATCTGATCCGACATACTATTCCTTTCTTTTAAATATTTTGGGCTTGGTAAGCTCACTCCATGGACTGCTCAACTGAGGTGTGCTTTTTCCTTATATCTATATCTGTAATATAAATTAGAAAATCCATCTGATCCTGGACTTTTATATAAAGAGAAATATTTAATGGTTGCTATTGTTTCCTGAGCTGATATAGGTTCCTCCAGGGAATCAGTTATTTCTGTGGGCAGAGTAGGAAGATGGCCTCTTCAACATATTTGCTCGCGGTTTGCGATCGTGACTGTGGTAGTGGTGGAAGGTTATATAACTTGTTATAAGGATTTGAATTGGTTCGCTTTCTGACCACTACCTACTATGTCAATTCCCTCTGAGTTCACGAGTTTATGTATATAATTACTGACTTTTCGTTGTTTAAGAGTCCTGGCTAGTGATGTTCCTATTTTGTTAGAATCTGAAAAGTAATTTTTTTTATGGCGAAGTGCTTTCTGTTGGGCTTCCCTATAGATTAGGTAATTAAGCTAGTTTTGTGCTTTCCTTCACGGTAAAGCAATGGAAGAATCTAAAGGGTTTGTTATGTGCTGTTTTTCTAGGTCACGTATTGTGTTTATTATATCCGCATAAGCTGTTCGATATTGTTTGGTGAGATGTGCTTTGTGTTTAATAAACTCCCCTCGTATTACCATTTTGTGGGCCTCCCAAAGGGTGTGAGGGGATATCTTTAAGGATTAGTTTAGAAGAAAATGTTTTTTGATGCACTCAGATATATTTGTGCTGATAATAAGGTTTTTCAGTAAATAATCATCCAGTCTCCACTGAAAGGGAGTCAGTGGGTAGTCCGACCAGTTAAGTCATACTGACCATAGAATGATCTGACCAACTAGTTGGTTCTGTATCTGAGTCCTTGAATAAACTATAGCTAATTTGATCTATGAAAATGTAATCTATCCACAAGTAACTCTTGTTTGGGTTAGAGTAAAAAGTGATTTCTTTTTTTGTCCCGGATGTTTGGCCCGCCAAGTGAATCATGCAAGTTTAATACTGACTTTTCTATCCCTTCAAATTCAACACACAGACGGTTTAATCAGTATTTAAAGATGATTCTATTATCTTGCTCATGTGCAACACCCACAGATAGATGTATAAAAATATATTGTCTAGATTCATTAAACTGGCAATTAGAACTGCAGATCAATGTCCATTTAAGGGCGGTAAAATTATTTTTTTCTGTGATGTTTCTTAAAGAAGGCATTTAGACATATATAACAATATTTATTTTCTTTTTGTTTTTTAAATATGGATCTTTAAATGCTTAAAAAAAAGCACATATATTGTATATTGAGCCCACTGACTAAACTGTATACTAAAATCCTGGCTACATTATATACTTTTTTAAGGGGGCTTTTTTGCTTTTTAATAGTATTTTTTTGACTAGCTTTTATTACTCTTAGTATCTTTTAAAATTTTGGGGCCGATTTATCAATGTGCGGGTGGACTGTAACGGATCATGTCTGACAGCATTTATCATTCTAGTAAAATGCTTGTGCAATGCCGCCCCCTGTCTGCCACCTCAGAGGTGGAGGACGAGTTAAGAAGCAGAGGTCTTATGACCACTGCTGCTTAACTCCTGACTCAGGTGAGCTTGAAGGCTTGCGTGGAATAAGCAGCTTCATTGCTTGATTAATCAGCCCCAAAGGGTTTAGGGAGTTTGGAAAGTGGGTCTTGGTATAGAGGTTCTTTTAGGTGGGAACTTGTGGAGGGGAGGTTCAGTGAAGTGATGTCTTACAGCTTAGGGAGTCTTAGGTATGGGGGTTTTGCACTCGGTGTCTGTAGGTTGTAAGTTGAAAACAGGTAGTCTGAGCTATGGGGGTTTGCACTGGGTGTTTGAAAAGTGGGTCTTAGTATATAAGTTCCTTTAGGTGGGAGGAACTTGTGGTGGGGAAGTTCATTGAAGTGATGTCTTACAGCTTATGGAGTCTTAGCTATGGGGGTTTTGCACTGGGTGTCTGTTGGGTGGGAACGAATAACAGTTAGGGAGTTTTAACTATGGGGGTTTCCACTGGGTGTCTGTTGGGTGGGAGTTGATAACAGTTATTTAATTTTAGCTATGGAGGTTTACACTGGATATCTGTTGGGTGGGAGCCGATAACCATTAGGGAGTTTTAGCTACGGGGGTTTCCACTGGGTGTCTGTTGAGTGGGAGCTGATAACATTGAATCTTAGCTATGGGGGTTTGCACTGGGTGTCTGTAGATTAGAAGTTGATAACAGTTAGGGATTCTTAGCTATGGGCGGTTTGCACTGGGTCTCTGTTGGGTGGGAGTTGATAACAGTTATGGAGTTTTAGTTATTTGGTTTTTACACTGACTGTCTGTTGGGTGTGAACTGATAACTATTAGGAAGTCTAAGCTATGGGGGTTTGTACTGGTTGTCTGTAGGTTGGAAGATGATAACAGTTAGGGAGTGTTAGCTATAACGGTTTGCACTGGGTGTCTGCTGAGTGGGAGCTGATAACAGATAGGGAGTTTTAGCTATGACAGTTTGAACGAGGTCTCTGTTGGGTAGGAGCTGATAACAGTTAGGGAGTCTTAGCTATGGGGATTTGAACTGGGTGTCTGCTGAGTGGGAGCTGATAACAATCAGGAAATGTTAGCTATGGGGGTTTGCACTCTGTGTCTGCTGAGTGGGAGCTAATAACAGTTAGGGAATCTTAGATATGGGGGTTTGCACTGGGTGTCTTCTGAGTGGGAGTTGATAAAAGTTAGGGAATATTAGCAATGGCGGTTTGCACTGGGTGTCTAAGTGGGAGTTGATAACAGTTAGGGAGTCTAAACTATGGGGGGTTTGCTTTGGGTGTTTGTAGGTTTTAAGTTGATAACAGTTAGGGAATCTTAGCTATGGCGGTTTGCACTGAGTGTCTGCTGAGTGGGAGTTGTTAAAAGTTAGGGAATCATAGATATGGTGGTTTGCACTGGGTGTCTGCTGAGTGGGAGTTGATAACAGTTAGGGAATCTAAGCTATCTGGGTTTGCACTGGGTGTCTGTAGGTAAGTTGATAACAGTTAGGGAGTCTGAGCTATGGGGAGTTTGTACTGTAGGTTGGAAGTTGATAACAGTTAGGGAGTATTAGCTATAACGGTTTGCACTGGGTGTCTGTAGGTTGTAAATTGATAACAGTTAGGGAGTCTGAGCTATGGGGTTTGCACTGGGTGTCTGCTGAGTGAGAGTTGATAACAGTTAGGGAATCGTAGCTATGGAGGTTTTTACTGAGTGTCTGCTGAGTGGGAGTTGATAACAGTTAGGGAATTTTAGCTATGGCAGTTTGCACTGGGTGTCCGTAGGTAAGTTGATAACAGTTAGAGAGTCTGAGCTTTGGGGGTTTGCACTGGGTGTCTGTTACTGTCCGTAAGTTGATAACAGTTAGGGAGTGTGAGCTATGGGGGTTTGCACTGGGTGTCTGTAGGATGTAAGTTGATAATAGTTAGGGAGTCTGAGCTATGGGGGTTCGCACTGGGTGTCTGTAGGTAAGTTGATAACAGTTAGGGAGTCTGAGCTATGGGGGTTTGCACTGGGTGTCTGTAGGTAAGTTGATAACAGTTAGGGAGTCTGAGCTATGGGGGTTTGCACTGGGTGTCTGTAGGTTGTAAGTTGATAACAGTTACGGAGTCTGAGCTATGGGGGTTTGCACTGGGTGCCTGTAGGTTGTAAGTTGATAACAGTTAGGGAGTCTGAGCTATGGGGGTTTGCACTGGGTGTCTGTTACTGTCCGTAAGTTGATAACAGTTAGGGAGTGTGAGCTATGGGGGTTTGCAGTGGGTGTCTGTAGGATGTAAGTTGATAACAGTTAGGGAGTCTGAGCTATGGGGGTTTGCACTGGGTGTCCGTAGGTAAGTTTATAACAGTTAGAGAGTCTGAGCTTTGGGGGTTTGCACTGGGTGTCTGTTACTGTCCGTAAGTTGATAACAGTTAGGGAGTGTGAGCTATGGGGGTTTGCACTGGGTGTCTGTAGGATGTAAGTTGATAACAGTTAGGGAGTCTGAGCTATGGGGGTTTGCACTGGGTGTCTGTAGGTAAGTTGATAACAGTTAGGGAGTCTGAGCTATGGGGGTTTGCACTGGGTGTCTGTAGGTAAGTTGATAACAGTTAGGGAGTCTGAGCTATGGGGGTTTGCACTGGGTGTCTGTAGGTTGTAAGTTGATAACAGTTAGGGAGTCTGAGCTATTGGGGTTTGCACTGGGTGTCTGTAGGTTGTAAGTTGATAACAGTTACGGAGTGTGAGCTATGGGGGTTTGCACTGGGTGTCTGTAGGGTGTAAGTTAATAACAGTTAGGGAGTCTGAGCTATGGGGGTTTGCACTGGGTGTCTGTAGGTTGTAAGTTGATAACAGTTACGGAGTCTGAGCTATGGGGGTTTGCACTGGGTGCCTGTAGGTTGTAAGTTGATAACAGTTAGGGAGTCTGAGCTATGGGGGTTTGCACTGGGTGTCTGTAGGTTGTAAGTTGATAACAGTTACGGAGTCTGAGCTATGGGGGTTTGCACTGGGTGCCTGTAGGTTGTAAGTTGATAACAGTTAGGGAGTCTGAGCTATGGGGGTTTGCACTGGGTGTCTGTAGGTTGTAAGTTGATAACAGTTAGGGAGTCTGAGCTATGGGGGTTTGCACTGGGTGTCTGTAGGTTGTAAGTTGATAACAGTTAGGGAGTCTGAGCTATGGGGGTTTGCACTGGGTGTCTGTAGGTTGTAAGTTGATAACAGTTAGGGAGTCTGAGCTATGGGGGTTTGCACTGGATGTCTGTAGGTAAGTTGATAACAGTTATGGAGTCTGAGCAATAAGGGTTTTCACTGGGTGTCTGTAGGTTGTAAGTTGATAACAGTTAGGGAGTCTGAGCTATGGGGTTTGCACTGGGTGTCTGCTGAGTGGGAGTTGATAACAGTTAGGGAATCTTAGCTATGGCGGTTTGCACTGGGTGTCTGTAGGTAAGTTGATAACAGTTAGGGAGTCTGAGCTATGGGGAGTTTGAACTGTAGGTTGGAAGTTGATAACAGTAAGGGAGTCTGAGCTATGGGGAGTTTGTACTGTAGGTTGGAAGTTGATAACAGTAAGGGAGTCTGAGCTATGGGGAGTTTGTACTGTAGGTTGGAAGTTGATAACAGTTAGGGAGTATTAGCTATAATGGTTTGCACTGGGTGTCTGCTGAGTGGCAGCTGATACGAGTTAGGGAGTTTTAGCTATAGGGGTTTTGCACTGGTTGTCTGTAGGTTGTAAGTTGATAACAGTTAGGGAGTCTGAGCTATGGGGTTTGCACTGGGTGTCTGCTGAGTGGGAGTTGATAACAGTTAGGGAATCGTAGCTATGGAGGTTAGTGATGTCGCGAACAGTTCGCCGGAGAACAGTTCCCGGCGATCTTAGCTTGTTCGCGTTCGCTGCGGCGGGCGAACATATGCAATGTTCGATCCGCCCCCTATTCGTCATCATTGAGGAAACTTTGACCCTGTATCTCACAGTCTGCAGACACATTTCAGCCAATCAGCAGCAGACACTCCCTCCCAGACCCTCCCAGCTCCTGGGCAGCAGCCATTTTAGATTCATTACGATCCTGCATTCTTAGTGAGAGGAGGTTTAGTGCTGCTGCTGGTGAATTTATAGGGAAATAGATAGCTAGGCTATTGTATTCAGTGTCCACTACAGTCCTGAAGGACTCATCTAATCTCTGCTGTAAGGACAGCACCCCAAAAAGCCCTTTTTAGGGCTAGAACTTCAGCCCAAAAAGCCCTTTTTAGGGCTAGAACTTCAGTCGTTTTTTTTTTTTTATTTTTTGGTAATTTTATTTGCATTTGTCTGCCTGTCAGCCTGTGTGTGAGGCTCACAGCATATACTGTGATTAATTCTTCTATGCCACCACTTATATCTGGGTAACATTAGTGTAAATTTAAAAAAAAAAACATTTTACATAATTTTGCTAGTGTAATCTAATTTCATTTTCCATCAGGCCTGTGTGTCAGGCCCACAGCATATACTGTGATTAATTGCTCTGTCCCACCACTGATATCTGGTGTAACATTAGTGTAAATTTTTTTAAAAAAACTTTTACATCAGTTTGCTACTTTGCTAGTGTAATCTAATTTCATTTTCAATCAGATCAGGCCTGTGTGCCAGGCCCACAGCATATACTGTGATTAATTGCTCTGTGCCACCACTCATATCTGTTCTGGTGTAACATTAGTGTAAATTTAAAAAACAAAAACTTTTACATCAGTTTGGTAGTGTAATCTAATTTCATTTTCCATCAGGCCTGTGTGTCAGACCCACAGCATATACTGTGCCTAATTGCTCTGTTTTCCACCACTTATATCTGGTGTAACATTAGTGTAAATTTAAAAAAAAAAAACTTTTACATCAGTCTGCTATTGTTATTTAATTTTAGTTGCCAGGCCAGCGTGCCACTAGTGCCAGCCTGTGTGTCAGGCTCCCAGCATATACTGTGCCTACTTCCATCCTCAGTGCCACCACTCCTATCTGGTGTAACATTAGTGTATCTTTTTTTTAAAAAAACTTTTACATCAGTCTTCTAGTGTTATTTAATTTTAGTTGCCAGGCCAGCCTGCCACTAGTGCCAGCCTGTGTGTCAGGCTCCCAGCATATACTGTGCCTACTTCCATCCACAGTGCCACCACTCCTATCTGGTGTAACATTAGTGTAACTTTAAAAAAAAAATTTACATCAGTCTGCTAGTGTTATTTAATTGCAGTTGCCTGCCTGCCAGCGTGTGTGCCAGGCTCACTTTCCAACTAGTGCCACCAATCATATTTGTTATAACAGTAGTGTAATTCGTATCTATCAAATGTATATTGCATCTTTTGATCTATGTAATTGGTATCTATCAAATGTATATTGCATCTATTGATCTATGTAATCTATGGATCTATCTATCAAATCTATCGATCTTGTGGTTGTGCAAATGGACTGTTTGCGGTTGTTTGCAATGCGTTAAAGTTTGGTCTGTCACTGTGAAGCGGGCGTAACCCTTACACTACCTGATCGATACAACATCATACCTGATGTTTTAAAGCACGTTATTCCAAACAATTTAGGAATGTTATGTGATTTATGCCCTTTATGGATTAAAACCAGACTCTGCATCAACTATGTAATTTTCCATGGGAGTTTTGCCATGGATCCCCCTCTCGCATGCCACAGTCCAGGTGTTAGTCCCCTTGAAACAACTTTTCCATCACTATTGTGGCCAGAAAGAGTCCCTGTGGGTTTTAAAATTCACCTGCCCGGTTTGCGGACATTTGCGGAAGTTCGCCGTTTGCGAACGCAAAATTTTAGGTTCGCAACATCACTAATGGAGGTTTGCACTGAGTGTCTGCTGAGTGGGAGTTGATAACAGTTAGGGAATCTTAGCTATGGCGGTTTGCACTGGGTTTCTGTAGGTAAGTTGATAACAGTTAGAGAGTCTGAGCTTTGGGGGTTTGCACTGGGTGTCTGTTACTGTAGGTAAGTTGATAACAGTTAGGGAGTGTGAGCTATGGGGGTTTATCACTGGGTGTCTGTAGGATGTAAGTTGATAACAGTTACGGAGTCTGAGCTATGGGGGTTTGCACTGGGTGTCTGTAGGTTGTAAGTTGATAACAATTAGGGAGTCTGAGCTATGGGGGTTTGCACTGGGTGTCTGTAGGTTGTAAGTTGATAACAGTTAGGGAGTCTGAGCTATGGGGGGTTGCACTTGGTGTCTGTAGCTTGTAAGTTGATAACAGTTAGGGAGTCTGAGCTATGGGGGTTTGCACTGGGTGTCTGTAGATTGTAAGTTGATAACAGTTAGGGAGTCTGAGCTATGGGGGTTTGCACTGGGTGTCTGTAGGTTGTAAGTTGATAACAGTTAGGGAGTCTGAGCTATGGGGGGTTGCACTTGGTGTCTGTAGGTTGTAAGTTGATAACAGTTACGGAGTCTGAGCTATGGGGGTTTGCACTGGGTGTCTGTGGGTTGTAAGATGATAACAGTTATGGAGTCTGAGCTATGGGGGTTTGCACTGGGTGTCTGTAGGTTGTAAGTTGATAACAGTTACGGAGTCTGAGCTAAGGGGGTTTGCACTGGGTGTCCGTAGGTAAGTTGATAACAGTTAGGGAGTCTGAGCTATGGGGGGTTGCACTTGGCGTCTGTAGGTTGTAAGTTGATAACAGTTAGGGAGTCTGAGCTATGGGGGTTTGCACTGGGTGTCCGTAGGTAAGTTGATAACAGTTAGGGAGTCTAAGCTATTGGGGTTTGCACTGGGTGCCTGTAGGTTGTAAGTTGATAACAGTTAGGGAGTCTGAGCTATGGGGGTTTGCACTGGGTGTCTGTAGGTTGTAAGTTGATAACAGTTAGGGAGTCTGAGCTATGGGGGTTTGCACTGGGTGTCTGTAGGTTGTAAGTTTATAACAGTTAGGGAGTCTGAGCTATGGGGGTTTTCACTGGGTGTCTGTAGGTTGTAAGTTAATAACAGTTAGGGAATCTGAGCTATGGGGGTTTGCACTGGGTGTCTGTAGGTTGTAAGTTGATAACAGTTAGGGAGTCTGAGCTATGGGGGTTTGTACTGGGTGTCTGTAGGTAAGTTGATAACCATTAGGGAGTTTTAGCTATGGGGGTTTCCACTGGGTGTCTGTTGAGTGGGAGCTGATAACAGTGAATCTTCGCTATGGGGAGTGGCACTGGGTGTCTGTAGATTAGAAGTTGATAACAGTTAGGGATTCTTAGCTATGGGCGGTTTGCACTGGGTCTCTGTTGGGTGGGAGTTGATAACAGTTATGGAGTTTTAGTTATTTGGTTTTTACAGTGACTGTCTGTTGGTGTGAACTGATAACTATTAGGAAGTCTAAGCTATGGGGGTTTGTACTGGTTGTCTGTAGGTTGGAAGATGATAACAGTTAGGGAGTGTTAGCTATAACGGTTTGCACTGGGTGTCTGCTGAGTGGGAGCTGATAACAGTTAGGGAGTTTTAGCTATGACAGTTTGAATGGGGTCTCTGTTGGGTAGGAGCTGATACGAGTTAGGGAGTCTTAGCTATGGGGGTTTGCACTGGGTGTCTTCTGAGTGGGAGTTGATAACAGTTAGGGAATATTAGCTATGGCGGTTTGCACTGGGTGTCTGCTAAGTGGGAGTTGATAATAGTTAGGGAGTCTTGAGCTATGGGGTTTGCACTGGGTGTCTGCTGAGTGGGAGTTGATAACAGATAGGGAATCTTAGCTATGGGGGTTTGCACTTGGTGTCTGTAGGTTGTAAGTTGATAACAGTTAGGGAGTGTGAGCTATGGGGGTTTGCACTGGGTGTCTGTAGGTTGTAAGTTGATAACAGTTAGGGAGTGTGAGCTATGGGGGTTTGCACTGGGTGTCTGTAGGTTGTAAGTTGATAACAGTTAGGGAGTCTGAGCTATGGGGGTTTGCACTGGGTGTCTGTAGGTTGTAAGTTGATAACAGTTATGGAGTCTGAGCTATGGGGATTTGCACTGGGTGTCTTCTGAGTGGGAGTTGATAACAGTTAGGGAATATTAGCTATGGCGGTTTGCACTGGGTGTCTGCTAAGTGGGAGTTGATAATAGTTAGGGAGTCTTGAGCTATGGGGTTTGCACTGGGTGTCTGCTGAGTGGGAGTTGATAACAGATAGGGAATCTTAGCTATGGGGGTTTGCACTTGGTGTCTGTAGGTTGTAAGTTGATAACAGTTAGGGAGTGTGAGCTATGGGGGTTTGCACTGGGTGTCTGTAGGTTGTAAGTTGATAACAGTTAGGGAGTGTGAGCTATGGGGGTTTGCACTGGGTGTCTGTAGGTTGTAAGTTGATAACAGTTAGGGAGTCTGAGCTATGGGGGTTTGCACTGGGTGTCTGTAGGTTGTAAGTTGATAACAGTTATGGAGTCTGAGCTATGGGGATTTGCACTGGGTGACTGTTACTGTAGGTAAGTTGATAACAGTTGGGTAGGAGCTGATACGAGTTAGGGAGTCTTAGCTATGGGGGTTTGCACTGGGTGTCTTCTGAGTGGGAGTTGATAACAGTTAGGGAATATTAGCTATGGCGGTTTGCACTGGGTGTCTGCTAAGTGGGAGTTGATAATAGTTAGGGAGTCTTGAGCTATGGGGTTTGCACTGGGTGTCTGCTGAGTGGGAGTTGATAACAGATAGGGAATCTTAGCTATGGGGGTTTGCACTTGGTGTCTGTAGGTTGTAAGTTGATAACAGTTAGGGAGTGTGAGCTATGGGGGTTTGCACTGGGTGTCTGTAGGTTGTAAGTTGATAACAGTTAGGGAGTGTGAGCTATGGGGGTTTGCACTGGGTGTCTGTAGGTTGTAAGTTGATAACAGTTATGGAGTCTGAGCTATGGGGATTTGCACTGGGTGACTGTTACTGTAGGTAAGTTGATAACAGTTACGGAGTCTGAGCTATGGGGGTTTGCACTGGGTGCCTGTAGGTTGTAAGTTGATAACAGTTAGGGAGTCTGAGCTATGGGGGTTTGCACTTGGTGTCTGTAGGTAAATTGATAACAGTTAGGGATTCTGAGCTATGGGGGTTTGCACTGGGTGTCTGTAGGTAAATTGATAACAGTTATGGAGTCTGAGCTATGGTGGTTTGCACTGGGTGTCTGTAGGTAAGTTGATAACAGTTAGGGAGTCTAAGCTATGGGGGTTTGCACTGGGTGTCTGTAGGTTGTAAGTTGATAACAGTTATGGAGTCTGAGCTATGGGGGTTTGTACTGGTGTCTGTAGGTTGTAAGTTAATAACAGTTAGGAGTCTGAGCTATGGGGGTTTGCACTGGGTGTCTGTAGGGTGTAAGTTAATAACAGTTAGGAGTCTGAGCTATGGGGGTTTGCACTGGGTGTCTGTAGGTTGTAAGTAGATAACAATTACGGAGTCTGAGCTATGGGGTTTGCACTGGGTGTCTGTAGGTTGTAAGTTGATAACAGTTAGGTAGTCTGAGCTATGGGGGTTTGCACTGGTTGTCTGTAGATTGTAAGTTGATAATAGTTAGGGAGTCTGAGCTATGGGGGTTTGCACTGGGTGTCTGTAGGTTGTAAGTTGATAACAGTTAGGTAGTCTGAGCTATGGGGGTTTGCACTGGGTGTCTCTCGAGTGTAAGTTGATAACAGTTACGGAGTCTGAGCTATGGGGGTTTTCACTGGGTGTCTGTAGGTTGTAAGTTAATAACAGTTACGGAGTCTGAGCTATGGGGGTTTGCACTGGGTGTCTGTAGGTAAATTGATAACAGTTAGGGAGTCTGAGCTATGGGGGTTTGCACTGGGTGTCTGTAGGTAAATTGATAACAGTTAGGGAGTCTGAGTTATGGGGGTTTGCACTGGGTGTCTGTAGGTAAGTTGATAAAAGTTATGGATTCTGAGCTATGGGGGCTTGCACTGGGTGTCTGCAGGTTGTAAGTTGATAACAGTTATGGAGTCTGAGCTATGGGGGTTTGCACTGGATGTCTGTAGGTTGTAAGTTGATAACAGTTATGGATTCTGAGCTATGGGGGTTTTCACTGGGTGTCTGTAGGTTATAAGTTGATAACAGTTATGGAGTCTGAGCTATGGGGGTTTGCACTGGATGTCTGTAGGGTGTAAGTTAATAACAGTTAGGGAGTGTGAGCTATGGGGGTTTGCACTGGGTGTCTGTAGGTTGTAAGTTGATAACAGTTAGGGAGTGTGAGCTATGGGGGTTTGCACTGGGTGTCTGTAGGTTGTAAGTTATTAGCAGTTAGGGAGTCTGAGCTATGGGGGTTTGCACTGGGTGTCTGTAGGTAAGTTAATAACAGTTAGGGAGTCTGAGCTATGGGGGTTTGCACTGGATGTCTGTAGGTTGTAAGTTGATAACAGTTAGGGAGTCTGAGCTATGGGGGTTTGCACTGGGTGTCTGTAGGGTGTAAGTTAATAACAGTTAGGGAGTCTGAGCTATGGGGTTTGCACTGGGTGTCTGTAGGTAAATTGATAACAGTTACGGAGTCTGAGCTATGGGGGTTTGCACTGGGTGTCTGTAGGTAAATTGATAACAGTTATGGAGTCTGAGCTATGGGGGTTTGCACTGGGTGTCTGTAGGTTGTAAGTTGATAACAGTTAGGGAGTCTGAGCTATGGGGGTTTGCACTGGGTGTCTGTAGGTAAATTGATAACAGTTAGGAAGTCTGAGCTATGGGGGTTTGCACTGGGTGTCTGTAGGTTGTAAGTTGATAACAGTTAGGGAGTGTGAGCTATGGGGGTTTGCACTGGGTGTCTGTAGGTTGTAAGTTAATAACAGTTAGGGAGTCTGAGCTATGGGGTTTTGCACTGCGTGTCTGTAGGTTGTAAGTTGATAACATTTAGGGAGTCTGAGCTATGGGGGTTTGCACTGGGTGTCTGTAGATTGTAAGTTAATAACAGTTAGGGAGTCTGAGCTATGGGGGTTTGCACTGCGTGTCTGTAGGTTGTAAGTTGATAACATTTAGGGAGTCTGAGCTATGGGGGTTTGCACTGGGTGTCTGTAGGTTGTAAGTTGATAACAGTTAGGGAGTCTGAGCTATGGGGGCTTGCATCGGGTGTCTGTAAGTTGTAAGTTGATAATAGTTACGGAGTCTGAGCTATGGGGGTTTGCACTGGGTGTCTGTAGGGTGTAAGTTTATAACAGTTAGGGAGTGTGAGCTATGGGGGTTTGCACTGGGTGTCTGTAGGGTGTAAGTTGATAACAGTTAGGGAGTGTGAGCTATGGGGGTTTGCACTGGGTGTCTGTAGGGTGTAAGTTGATAACAGTTAGGGAGTCTGAGCTATGGGGGTTTGCACTGGGTGTCTGTAGGTTGTAAGTTGATAACAGTTAGAGAGTCTGAGCTATGGGGGTTTGCACTGGGTGTCTGTAGGTTGTAAGTTGATAACAGTTAGGGAGTCTGAGCTATGGGGGTTTGCACTGGGTGTCTGTAGGTTGTAAGTTGATAACAGTTAGGGAGTGTGAGCTATGGGGGTTATCACTGGGTGTCTGTAGGTTGTAAATTGATAACAGTTACTGAGTCTGAGCTATGGCGGTTTGCACTTGGTGTCTGTAGGTTGTAAGTTAATAACAGTTAGGGAGTCTGAGATATGGGGGTTTGCACTGGGTGTCTGTAGGTTGTAAGTTAATAACAGTTAGGGAGTCTGAGCTATGGGGGCTTGCACTGGGTGTCTGTAAGGTGTAAGTTGATAACAGTTACGGAGTCTGAGCTATGGGGTTTGCACTGGGTGTCTGTAGGGTGTAAGTTGATAACAGTTACGGAGTCTGAGCTATGGGGGCTTGCACTGGGTGTCTGTAGATTGTAAGTTAATAACAGTTAGGGAGTCTGAGCTATGGGGGCTTGCACTGGGTGTCTGTAGGTTGTAAGTTGATAACAGTTATGGAGTCTGAGCTATGGGGGCTTGCACTGGGTGTCTGTAGGTTGTAAGTTGATAACAGTTACTGAGTCTGAGCTATGGGGGGTTGCACTTGGTGTCTGTAGTTTGTAAGTTGATAACAGTTAGGGAGTGTGAGCTATGGGGGTTATCACTGGGTGTCTGTAGGTTGTAAATTGATAACAGTTACTGAGTCTGAGCTATGGCGGTTTGCACTTGGTGTCTGTAGGTTGTAAGTTAATAACAGTTAGGGAGTCTGAGATATGGGGGTTTGCACTGGGTGTCTGTAGGGTGTAAGTTGATAACAGTTATGGGGGGAGGGGGAGTGAGCTGTCCGTGACGTATTGTGACGTCAGTGCGGGAAGCACGTCTCGTAGCAGAGGTAGAGCTCGGGAGAGTAGCAGCACAGAAATCAAGTGCTGCAGTGGCAGACTCATCCGATGCCGACACAGAGTGTGTCAGAATACCTCAGGAAGTGGCTGCAATTCTGCAGGGCAGCTGTAAAGAGGCGGATGGCGGAGTGGCTGGCGGTTATCTGCAGTGGCCGGCCAAACACAGGCTTCGTAGCCTCTGTAGCTATACAGTGGCGGAAGAGTCTCCTGTTTAGGAGGAGGAGGAGGCATAGGCCATCAAGAGGTCTCCTTTTCGACCTGAACCCCCAGAGTGGCTGTCAAGAAGGCACATGTAAGTAAATCATTTCTTTTTATGATTTAAAACAACACACGCAGTGCCCAGCCGAAATAGCAGAAACACAAGGGAAGGAGGAGGGGAGAGTAAACCTAAACTTAACACCCTTCTGGATATGAACTGAGGATTAAACTTGGTTTTATTGCACACTAAATATCCCCTGTATCCTCTCCTGGCTAACCTGCCTGTCATGTATGTTAGCGTTGGATACTAAAGAAGGAGAGGGGTATCGGGGTGCAAGAAGGGTTATGCAGCTTAAAAAGTCAAGCTTCATATATTTATTGCACATAAGAATATCTACATGCAAGAAGCAAAAGTCTGGAAACAGCTCTAATTAAGACTTTAGCTATACTAAAACTGAAACAAGAAGGAAAAGAAAAGAAAGAAAAAGTAAGAAGACCTTCACAGTAAAGATATTAATTTAATGGAGAAATATTTAAAATCGCAGAAAATGTCTCCTAAGGTTAAATCTAATGAAAAAAGGAATACTAAAAACACCAGTGTGCTTGGTACATCTGTTGAAGAAGGTCCAGCAGGGGGCAGGGTGGAGGAGAGTAATGAAGCTAATCTTATAGCCTCCCAGGTGTGTGCCTTAATCCTACCCAAGATTGAAGAGATTCATTTGAGGCTGATTACCATAGCTGAGGAGCTGAAAACCCAAAGTATAAGAATGACAGCTATAGAACAAAGGTTGTCAGACTGTGAAGACATGCAGAATGCTTGGGAACCCAAGCTGGAGTCTGTAATAAAAACTCACACATTGCTTGCCAACAGGTTGGAAGAAGCAGAGAACAGGAGCAGGCGTAACAACCTGAGAGTGATTGGTTTATCAGAGGATGTTAAGCAGGATGATTTATTACAATTTGCAGAGGAAATTCTCCCCCGAATTCTGCATGTGGAAGGGAAAAAAGATCTCTTCAGCGTAGAAAGAGTTCATAGACTGGGCAGAGAAAAAGATGCAGGTTCCTTTAAGGATAACAGACCGCGCCCAGTCATTATTAAATATTTGAACTATAGAGCCAAGATGGAGATATTAAGATCCTATAGGAGAAACCAGCAATTGCTCTTTAAAGATTCTAAGATTCTGCTTTTTCAGGACTTTTCCTTTGAGACCTCTACCAAAAGGAGACTCTTTTCAAAAATCTGCACTGAGCTGGTGAAAGAGGGAAGATTTTTTTCTTTGCTGTATCCTGCAAAGTTGAAAATTAAGTCAGGAACAGACTTTTTTGTTTTTAAGTCTCCAGAACAAGCACGCACCTTTTTGGATAAAGAAAAAGAAGTGTAACTTTAGTAGGATGCTCCTCACCCTGTACAGAGAAAAGGGCAACTTAATTTAAAAGTTAACAATTTTTTTTTTTTTTTAACAGATAGGAGAGAGAAGAGGGAAGGAGTGAGAGGAGGGGAATTTTTTTTTTCCCCTTTCCTCCCCCCCTTTTTTTTTTTTTTTTTTATTGAGGTGTTTTGGTACACAATAGTAGAAAATATGGTGAAAGTTTTAAAGGATTAAGGAATTGAAAAATAGTTTGTTTTTTTTTAAGTGGGGGCATTATTATGTTATAAATCACTATATGATAAGTTTTTTACAAGTCGTTGTTTAAAGTTTATTGTGCTATTTAGATGTTTTTGTCTAAAATATTTGATAACAGGGTGGAATTTTTGTTAGAGGTTGTTTAAAATGTTAGAGAACATGGTGAAGTTTAAAGGATTAAGGAATTGAACATATAACACAGGTATCTCCCTCCCCCCAACCCCTTTTTTTTGGGTATTACTTTGTCACAAATTATTATATGATGAGCATTTTAGAAGTTTTTGTTTAATGTTTCTTCTTCACTATATGGGAAGCTATCCAGATGCTTTTGTCTAAAATGCTTGATAATAGGGTGATATTTTGTGTTAGATGTTGTTTAAAATGTTAGAAATCATGGTGAAATATGGGAAGCTGTTTGGTTGCCTCTGTTTAAAACAGGGGGAATTAAATGACTAAGGCCTAGATTTAGCCGTGAAAACCAGCGTTAGAGGCTCCTAACGCTGGTTTTAGGCTACCTCCGGTATTTGGAGTCACTCAAAAAAGGGTCTAACGCTCACTTTCCAGCCGCGACTTTTCCATACCGCAGATCCCCTTACGTAAATTGCGTATCCTATCTTTTCAATGGGATTTTTCTAACTCCGGTATTTAGAGTCGTGTCTGAAGTGAGCGTTAGAAATCTAACGACAAAACTCCAGCCGCAGGAAAAAAGTCAGTAGTTAAGAGCTTTCTGGGCTAACGCCGGTTCATAAAGCTCTTAACTACTGTACTCTAAAGTACACTAACACCCATAAACTACCTATGTACCCTAAACCGAGGTCCCACCACATCGCCAACACTCGATTAAATTTTTTTAACCCCTAATCTTCCGACCGCCACCTACGTTATACTTATGTACCCCTAATCTGCTGCCCCTAACACCGCCGACCCCTATATTATATTTATTAACCCCTAACCTGCCCCCCACAACGTCGCAGCCAGCTACCTACAATAATTAACCCCTAATCTGCCGACCGCAAAGCGCCGCCACCTACGTTATACTTATGTACCCCTAATCTGCTGCCCCTAACACCGCCGACCCCTATATTATATTTATTAACCCCTAATCTGCCCCCCTCAACGTCCCCTCCACCTGCCTACACTTATTAACCCCTAATCTGCCGAGCGGACCGCACCGCTATTATTATAAAGTTATTAACCCCTAATCTGCCTCACTAACCCTATAATAAATAGTATTAACCCCTAATCTGCCCTCCCTAACATCGCAGACACCTAACTTCAATTATTAACCCCTAATCTGCCGACTGGAGCTCACCGCTATTCTAATAAATGTATTAACCCCTAAAGCTAAGTCTAACCCTAACACTAACACCCCCCTAAGTTAAATATAATTTTAATCTAACGAAATGAATTAACTCTTATTAAATAAATTATTCCTATTTAAAGCTAAATACTTACCTGTAAAATAAATCCTAATATAGCTACAATATAAATTATATTTATATTATAGCTATTTTAGGATTAATATTTATTTTACAGGTAACTTTGTATTTATTTTAACCAGGTACAATAGCTATTAAATAATTAAGAACTATTTAATAGCTAAAATAGTTAAAATAATTACAAAATTACCTGTAAAATAAATCCTAACCTGTTACAATTAAACCTAACACCCCTAAGCCCCCTAATAAAATAACAAAGCCCCCCAAAATAAAAAAAATGCCCTACCCTATTCTAAATTACTAAAGTTCAAAGCTCTTTTACCTTACCAGCCCTGAACAGGGCCCTTTGCGGGGCATGCCCCAAGAAGTTCAGCTCTTTTGCCTGTAAAAAAAAACATACAATACCCCCCCCAACATTACAACCCACCACCCACATACCCCTAATCTAACCCAAACCCCCCTTAAATAAACCTAACACTAAGCCCCTGAAGATCTTCCTACCTTATCTTCACCATACCAGGTTCACCGATCGATCCAGAAGAGCTCCTCCGATGTCCTGATCCAAGCCCAAGCGGGGGGCTGAAGAGGTCCATGATCCGGCTGAAGTCTTCATCCAAGCGGGGCAGAAGAGGTCTTCCATCCGATTGAAGTCTTCATCCAAGCGGGATCTTCTATGGTCATCCATCCGGAGCGGAGCGGCAGGATCCTGAAGACCTCCGACGCGGAACATCCATCCTGGCCGACGACTGAACGACGAATGACGGTTCCTTTAAATGACGTCATCCAAGATGGCGTCCCTCGAATTCCGATTGGCTGATAGGATTCTATCAGCCAATCGGAATTAAGGTAGGAATATTCTGATTGGCTGATGGAATCAGCCAATCAGAATCAAGTTCAATCAGATTGGGGCTTAGAGTAGGTGTCATTAGTTTTTTATTTTTTGTAATTTAGTGTTTGTTTTTGTAATTTAGTGGGTTTTTTTTTTTGTAATTTAGTTTAGTTGATTTAATTGTAGATAGTTTATTTAATTAATTTATTGATAGTGTAGTGTTAGGTTTAATTGTAACTTAGGTTAGGATTTATTTTACAGGTAATTTTATAATTATTTTAACTATTTTAGCTATTAAATAGTTCTCAACTATTTAATAGCTATTGTACCTGGTTAAAATAAATACAAAGTTACCTGTAAAATAAATATTAATCCTAAAATAGCTATAATATAAATATAATTTATATTGTAGCTATATTAGGATTTATTTTACAGGTAAGTATTTAGCTTTAAATAGGAATAATTTATTTAATAAGAGTTAATTCATTTCGTTAGATTAAAATTATATTTAACTTAGGGGGGTGTTAGTGTTAGGGTTAGACTTAGCTTTAGGGGTTAATACATTTATTAGAATAGCGGTGAGCTCCAGTCGGCAAATTAGGGGTTAATAATTGAAGTTAGGTGTCGGTGATGTTAGGGAGGGCAGATTAGGGGTTAATACTATTTATGATAGGGTTAGTGAGGCGGATTAGAGGTTAATAACTTTATTATAGTAGCGCTCAGGTCCGGTCGGCAGATTAGGGGTTAATAAGTGTAGGCAGGTGGAGGCGACGTTGTGGGGGGCAGATTAGGGGTTAATAAATATAATATAGGGGTCGGCGATGTTAGGGCAGCAGATTAGGGGTACATAGGGATAATGTAAGTAGCGGCGGTTTACGGAGCGGCAGATTAGGGGTTAATAATAATATGCAGGGGTCAGCAATAGCGGGGGCGGCAGATTAGGGGTTAATAAGTGTAAGGTTAGGGGTGTTTAGACTCGGGGTACATGTTAGAGTGTTAGGTGCAGACGTAGGAAGTGTTTCCGCATAGCAAACAATGGGGCTGCGTTAGGAGCTGAACGCGGCTTTTTTGCAGGTGTTAGGTTTTTTTTCAGCTCAAACAGCCCCATTGTTTTCTATGGGGGAATCGTGCACGAGCACGTTTTTGAGGCTGGCCGCTTGTGTAAGCAACTCTGGTATCGAGAGTTGAAGCTGCGTTAAATATGCTCTACGCTCCTTTTTTGGAGCCTAACGCAGCTTTTATGTCGACTCTCAATACCAGAGTTATTTTTATGGTGCGGCCAGAAAAAAGCCGGCGTTAGCTACACGGGTCCTTACCGACAAAACTCTAAATCTAGCCGTAAGAAAATGGAGTATATATAAGGTAGAATCTTTTTTTTCTTTCCCTTCCCCCTTTCCCTTTTTTTTTTTTTTTTTTTTTGTGTGTGAAAAACTATTCAGATGCCTGTGTTTAAAATGTTAGAAAAAAGGGTGGAAGTTTTAAGGAATTGAACTATTTAAAGTAAATAGTAAATTTGGGTATTATTTTGTCACAAACTACTATATGATAAGATTTTTAGATGTTTTTGTTTAAATGTTTTTTTTTCACTGTAGGGGAAGCCACTTAGATGCTTCTGTTTAAAATGATAGAAAATAGAGCGATTTAGATGATTAAGAAATTGGAATATATAAGGTAGAACCCTTTTTATCCCCCCTCCCTCCCCCCCCCTTTTCCTTTTTTTTTTTTTTTTTTCCTCTTCTCTCTTCTTCTCTCACTCTGTTTCTCTCTATTCCCCTCCCTTTTCTCTTTCTATGGGAAACAGGAGCTCCTTTCCTTATTTCTGGTAAAAAAGACTGTGTGTAATTATTGTATATATGTATTTTGGAAACGATTTATTGATGGCCAGATTGGCTATGCCTGAGAACTTTACACTTGAATTTCATATTAAACAGCTGGGATGTGCTAGGGGAAATTTTTTTTTTCTCTTGCTCTTTTCCCCTCCCCCCCTCTCCATGTCTTTGAATGCTTATTATTTTTTTAATATAGAGTTCGTAGAATGGGGGAAGAAAAAAATCCTAGTTTAATGGTCAAGCTTATATTGTGGAATGTCGGGGGAATCCACTCCCCTGTCAAAAGGAAAGCCATAATAAATTACTTAGGTAGAAAGAGCCCTGATATAGTTTGTTTGCAGGAGACCCATCTTTCTGAGATTGAACATCTCAAATTAAAAGTGAAATGGGTAGGAGAAGTTGTCTCAGCACCATATTCTAGAGCTGCAAGAGGGGTTGCAGTTTTATTTAATAAACGTTTAGAATATACATTAAAAAAAATAATAAATGACAAAGAAGGTAGATTTCAATTTCTTATAATAACATTAAATGGAAAAGATGTGCTGCTGGGTAATATCTATGGGCCCAATAACCAAGATAGTAAATTTTGGAGGAAAATAAATAAAATAATGGGGAATCAACCAGAAAATGATATTATCATAGCAGGCGATTTCAATGCTACCCCTAACGGTCTGTTAGATAGGAAAAGTATGACAGCTCAGAATAAAGGTACCAAAACAAGACGGGCACAGTTAAAATTTGAGACAAATATATTTTCTACACTTTGCTCCCAATTTGAACTAGTTGATATTTGGAGACTGCTTTACCCAAATTGCTTTGAATACACCTGTATTGCCAAGACACATAACTCCCTTTCTAGATTAGATATTTTCTTAATATCAGACAATTTGACACATAGGGTAAGGGAAGCTAAAATTCTGGACCTCTCACTGTCAGATCATGCTCCGATACTTTTAAAGTTAGAAGAACATATTAAAAGCAATTATAATACTTTTTTCTTCCCCAAATTTTTGTACCACTCAGTTAAATTTAAATCATATCTAGTTGATTGCTGGGAAGAGTACTATCGGAACAATGAGGGATATATAGAGAGTAGTAATATCTTTTGGGAAGCAGCAAAGGTCACTTTAAAAGCCGATATTAATATCTTTGTGAAAAATTTTAAGAAAGAACAACAGAAAGAGGACAAAGATCTAGCTTGTAAATTATCTATAGCATACTCAAATTATAGGAAGAAACCAAATAGAATAAACAAGGATAAGTATTTTGCTTGTAAAAAAGAGAGGGAATTATTGCTTTTAGATTTAGCACAGATAGATATTTATAAAGGCACAACCCAATTTAGGAGGTTTGGGAACAAAGTGGGCAACTATTTGTCAAGATTATTTTAAAAAACTAATAGAAAGAAGCCAATTAAAATCTTAAGAGACGGGGGTAAGATTATTAATAAAGTTGAGGAAATATTGGATTTATTCCAACAATATTACAGCAACTTATATACCTCCCAATCCCCTGATAGATCTGAGATAGGGGATTCTTTAAAGACTTGAATTTGCCACATATCTCAGAAGCAGAATTGGATTTTTTGAATGGACCTATCTCAGATCAAGAGATAAGTAAAACTATTAAATTAATGTCTAAAGGTAAGGCCCCTGGACCAGATGGTCTACCTATAGAATTTTATGATATTCTTAAAGAGAAAATCATACCCACATTAAATTCCCTCTATAATAATTATTATTGTCATGATGCTAAAATTACAGAGCAATCTAAAATATCAAACAGAGACAGATGCGCCACATGGCCCAATATTGTAGTTTCCAAATTTATGTAGATTTTACTATATAGTTGAACTCACATGTATTGGAGCACCTCAATTGGTGCAAATGACACAGTCTGGGATCTATAACAGTCACCCAGCAGACCGGCCTCTCGAGTTGTTCAGGGTCTGTGTAAAATAGAAAACACAAAAAAGCCTATATGGCCTAGTATTGTATGACTAGAGTGATTTCACACCAGATAGTAGTATAAGATTTTGAACTCACATTTGGTGAAGCATCCCCAATGATGCTATAGAGACAAGCTGGGATTAATTCAGTCACCCAACAGACTTAGCTCGTGGCATACAGCATGCAATAGTCCTCTCAGTGGTCTTTAGGTCAGTGATATCCTCAGATAAAAACCAGTTCATAGGCAGCAAGTGTTTATAGTAAAAGTTAAAATCACTTTAATAAAATAATATTAAATTGCGACGCGTTTCTCAGTCTCAGACTGTTTCCTCAGGCATAATAAAATGGTTTACAAACACTTGCTATATATTCCTAAACAAACCACTTAACATAATTGGTAACACTTGTTGTGGGTGTGGTTTATGACATCATCAGTATCCTAGCTACTGATATATTTTAGCAACAAATGTGACACAGTATTGTATACTTAAACAATGTACATCAGAGTTTACATTTTATGAGTCAAGTGAAACAATCTACCTCATACTTTGCAGTGCAAATATTAATCATAATACATAAAACACATCAATATTATAATATTGTAGCAATACATATATTTCCCCATATCCAGTGAGATTTGTCTCATGCTACTCAATCATATCTGATTCCTATCTCTATTTCTATTTAATGTCTAGGCTGGGTCTGTTTTATATCAGAACATCTTTAATCCATTGTTTAATGGTTTATCTTTTTTCTTATTTAGTTTTTAAGTGTCTGATCCCTCTCTGCCAATAGCCCCAATCTACATTTAATATGAGGGTAACTATTTTTTGTTCAAACCTTTGTATTAAACATTATAAGCCCTTTGATTTATTGGTATGTAATAGTTTTATAATCTACTGCTGTGCATAAACTGTGATTTCAAATGGCAGGTTGTTGACTAACCTTATAGGGCTATTGATCCATTAGATTCGAGTAGTTTCAAACGCCATCTGATGTTCTAAATGGCGTGTGTGTTGCGCTAATGCGCATGTGTACAACGTCAATGTGTATGTGAGTAATGTTGCCAAGGGAACAAATAGTGTTAGTCAATTATACGTTGTGCGTAAAACGTGATACGTCCCAAGCTGCGCCAGTGCGCATGTCAGCACTGCTAAGGCGTCTCAAGCTTTCGTTGCCAAGGGAACCGGAATCCCATTCAATCTCACGTTATGCGTGTTATAGCCTTACAGCTGATAGGTTAGTATTATCTTGTAGGAGGTTTTTATTGTTTATGCTAGTGCGCATGTCAGCATTGCCAAGGAGTCTCAAGTTTTCATTGCCAAGGGAACCAGAATCTCATTCAGTTTCACGTTATGCGTGCTATAGCCTTTCGACTGATAGGCCAATATTATCTTGTAGGTGGTTTCCATTGTCCATGGGAAATAGACACCAACTACAAATTGAGACGTATATATTTGCTCTCTTGTCCACAGTAACCCCCATATAATAATGGCATATTAGTGGAAAAAATATATAATAATAATAAAGAGCAATATCATATTCCATGTGTACCGAGTCCTTCCCATCATAACATATCGTAGTGGGATATGATTACAGACATGTAATGACATAATACCATATTTAGAACAAATGTTAGCCAAAATGATGTATGTTGTTATACATCAGAATATGTATGTATATATTGTTCATATAGGAAATCATAAATATTATAAATTTTATAAATTTTATAAAACTAGATCTCTTTTGACTCACAGTGTGTGTATTTCAGTAGTTAATATCCAGTGATACATACTACTATGTGATGTTGTTATAACAATATATAGGTCATATTATAACTAATCGTTATTATTGGGCTGATGGTACTGCGGCTCCATAGGAGTATATTTTACTAATACCCTTCCATTATATGATGTCCCTATTTGTATTTACTAAGTGTCATGTATGTGTATAAACATGTGTGTATCTTAGTGGTGTCAAATTTCATAAACAATAGGATTAGTGGTTCAATTTCAAGATATAGTTGTTACTTTGGTGTTTTTTGATATCTAATTGATATGTGTATTCATTAATATTCTGCTCAAGTGACTATATGTGTTTACTTGTGTCAAATGTGTGTGTTAGATATATTTATATATTTGTTAGTGTCAGATTTTGGAAAAGTGATGTCTGATAGTTATATTTTTAGTCTTTATAGAAATTTTTCCTTAGTGTGTAGGAAGAGATATACTTGCAAAAAGTGTTAGATAAATTTCAGATGTAGTATATCTATAAGTATATATAGATATCTTAAAGTGTCATTCCGTTTGATGTATATTACCTTAAGTGTGATATATGTGTCATTACGTGTGATATATATGTGTGTGCCCTCCTAATAATTTAACCCAATGTGTCACTTATATCAGAATGTGTATCAAAGAATATATATTACCAATAAAGATAGATGGTAATAAGTGCAAGATATGCCCAGTGATGGTCACATTTTTCCTCCATAGAAAGGCATAATGTATAAGAATAGATCTATACGTGTAGGTATAGATGTTTTGTTCTTAAATCTACAGGGTTATTCATAGGGTATTATGGTGGACTTGATATAACTTTACAGATCAAATGCTGCTAGATCTACGCACTCATTCAGACCCTCCGGAACTAAAGTGTGTAGTTTGTGAATCCAGAATGTTTCTCTCCGGCGTAGAGTAAGCATGGGGTTATGACTGTTCCTTGGTACTTGCTCTATAGGTAGAATATGAACAGATTTGGAACTACCTTTATGTGCGTAAGCACAATGCCTTGATAGGCTGTGTTTAAGAAATTTTCTTTCTATGTTATATTTGTGTTCACTCCATCTTTTCTTTATGGTTCGGGAGGTACGCCCTACATATTGGACCCCACATGTACAGCTAATCAGATAAATTACGTACGTGGATTCACATGAGAGTCTCTTGGTGATCTTAAATTGTTCCCCCGTTTGATATGAACAGAACATATTGGTACCAGCTCTCACCACTTTGCACATATTGCATCGTGGCTTGAGACATTTATATACTCCATTTTTGGGCATAAACTTGCCCAAAAAAGTCCTATTAGGGACTATGACCTGATTTTGTGATGATATTTTATCTCTCACTATCTTACTTGGGGCCAATTTGTTTTTGAGTGTAGGGGCTCTCCTATAGACAATCCTAGGCTTCATAGACACAGAGTTTTTTAGAAATGGGTCGTCACATATAATGGGCCAATGTTTTATAATGATGTTACTAATTTCTCTATATTGGCTACTATAGCCAGTGATGAAAAGTGGTGTTTTACCTGACTCATAGTTTTTTTCTTCATTGGATTTAACTTTTGATTTGGTTTGTGACAAATATTTGTTTCTGTCATCATGCAGAGCTCTTAAATATCCTTTTTGTACTAGATCAGATGGGTACCCTTTTTCCATGAATCTATCTTTGAGAATCATAGATTGTTTTTTGTAGCTTTCTATTGTGCTACAATTCCGTCGGATTCTTCTGAATTGCCCATATGGGACATTCTTTTTCCAACAGTGATAGTGGTTACTCCCATAATTGAGAAAGCTGTTACAATCAACCTTCTTAAAAAAGGTTTCTGACATGATATCTCCAGTAGCAGAAAAAAAGAGAAGTAGATCCAAATATTCAATCATGTTAGATTGAATATTACTTGTAAATTCCAAATCAAATTCATTTGAATTTAAAGAATTGGTATATATTACTGCCTCCTCATATGTGCCTCTAAACAAAAAAATCAGATCATCTATATAACGGCCATAGAACACCAGACTCGCACTCATAGGAGATCCATATACATGGGTCTCCTCAAATTTGCCCATGTATAAGTTGGCAAAACTGGGTGCGAATCTGGTGCCCATGGCCGTCCCCTTCACCTGAAGGTAGTACATACCCTGATAAAGAAAATAGTTGTGATGTAAAATGAACTGAATTAGTTCAGTAATAAATTGTTGCTGTCTGACTGGCATGTAGATATCAGATGCCAAGTATGACTGGATTACTCTTAATCCTTTGTCATGTGGGATGTTTGAATATAACGAGCTAACGTCGCTCGTAATCCACCACAGGTTCTGGTCAGTCTTAGTAATCCCCAGAGTAGCTAGCTTATTTATTAAATCAGTCGAATCTTTTATAAAAGATTGTAAGGTAATCACATGTTTCTGTAAAAATGAATCCACATATGCGGAAACATGGTCGGTGAGGCTATCTATGCCTGCCACTATAGGGCGGCCAGGAGGTTTAGAAGAATTTTTGTGTATTTTGGGAAGATGATAGTAGAAGGCCACACTCTGATTTTTCGGATAGAGGTAGTCCTTCTCCTTTTTAGTAAGAATGCCTTCATCAAAACCCTCAGAGAGGAGAGATAATAGTTGTTTTTGATACACAAATGTGGGATTGCTAGGTAATATCCTATAGTGGCTGGCATTGTTGAGAATATTATTAGCCTCCTCAATGTAGTCTGTGATATTCTGAAGCACTATTCCTCCGCCCTTGTCTGCTTGGCGGATCACAAGTTCTTTGTTGTTACTTAGAGATTTAAGAGCAATACGTTCCCCAGGGCTCAGATTATTTTTATATTTAGATCTTTTGGAGAGTTTCTCCAGATCCTTTAACACCATAGATTGAAAGATAGAAATATGTGAATTCTTGGTTCTATGTGGATTAAAGTTCGATTTTGGCTTAAAATCGGTATGGATGTAATTTTCGGTCAGTTGTTCCAACAGAGTATCTGGTTCATTACAGAGCAGTTTAAGTCTGCAAATATAATATTAATCCCGAAAGAAGGGAAAGACCCAGAGGAGGTTACTTCTTATAGGCCAATTTCATTATTGGGAGTGGACTATAAGATCTTAATGAAGATAATAGCAGAGAGATTAAAGGATATCCTTCCAAACCTAATTCATAGGGATCAAGTGGGGTTTGTCAAGGGGAGAACCTCTGAAATGAATATTAGAAGAATCCAACATGCTATTTGTCAATATACTGGGGAGGATGCTGGGGAGGGGCCCGACGCGCTGTCGGAGGCCTTTCTCCTGTCATTAGACGCGGAGAAGGCCTTCGACAGGGTGGAGTGGGCCTTTCTCCAGCAGACATTGTTCAATTTTGGCCTTAGGGGTAATTTTCTAAACTTGATATCTAATGTATACTCGGACGCCAGGGCTACTCTTTTGGTAAATGGTGATATTTCTGCCCCCTTCTCCCTGTCTAGAGGAACAAGACAGGGATGCCCTATGTCACCGTTGCTTTTTGATTTGGTGCTTGAACCCCTGGCTATGAAACTCAGGAGGAAAAGTACTGGGCTGTAGACTGGATGAGGAGATAGTTCAGCTATCTATCTTTGCGGATGACCTTTTATTGTGTGTATCAGATCCAAATTCTCAAACTAATGAAATGATCTCTCAGTTAGAGCTATATGGAAAGGTTTCAGGATATAAAATAAATTTTTCTAAGTCTAGCATTTTATGGCTTAAAAAAACAAAAATAAGTGTGGCTTACCCATTTGCAGAAACGGATACATTAAAGTATTTAGGTATATATCTATCTTCTTCCCCTCAAAATTGGTACAGGGATAACATAGTGTATGTATTAAATCACTGTATGGACAAATTTAAAAACTGGGTAAATCTGCCACTCTCCCTTTCAGGGAGAGTGGCAGCTTATAAGATGTTTATCCTTCCAAAGATACTTTATACTCTGCGTATATTTCCTTTATTAATTAAACAACAGGATCTGAATAATTTCACGAAAGCTCTCCGATATTTTATCTTGCGAGGTAGGAGGCCTAGAATTAAGATTGATAAATTATATCTACCCTTTATCAATGGGGGCTTAGCTTTGCCCAATTTGTTATTATATAACTACGCCACTTTATTGAGGTTCCCGTTGGATTGGATTCTCCACTCCAATACCTATACAAATTGCTCACTAGATAAAAGACTGTGCAAATCATTGGCATTAGAATTTGTTTTGTATGCATCTAATAAAGAAAGAGGGAGGGAAATATATAAACATCCCATGTTAAAAGATATCTTGGCTGCTTGGACTGCAGCTATGAAAATTATATCAATAAAAAAGAAAGTGCATTCCAGATGGGTACCATTGGTGGGGAACTCTCAATTTATACCAGGCCTAAATTATTCAACATTTCAACGCTGGGGAGATTGTGGATTATCCAATTTAGGACATTTATGTAATTGGAAGACTAAACAAATACTCAAATTTGAGGAAATGCAAAGGCTTTATCAAATTCCTGGTAAGGATAGATTTTATTTTATACAAGCAAAACATTACCTAAAGTCATTTCTTTACCAGGACCCTGATTTATTCTTCCAGCCACATCCTCTCTTGGACCATCCAAAAATTAGGCAGAGGCCACTTTCAGTTATTTATGAAATACTTTTAAATGGCTTTAAGTCAGGGCAATTAGAGGACCTTTATAGTAAATGGGAAAATAGTATACCTATTTGTAGAGAAGATAAAATCATACAAATTAGCTTAGGGACAATACATAAATTGGAGAACTCAATGGCAGGGAGGGAATTGCATTTTAGATTAATGCATCAAGACTATTTAACTCCTAATAGAGTCTGTAAGTGGAATAAAGAGGTGGAGAATAAGTGTATTAAATGCTCAAGAGTTAATCCGGATCTGCTCCACTTGGTATATGAATGCCCTAAACAATCTCAACTATGGTTGAAAGTGAGTTTTTGGCTTTCTAGCATTCTAAAATTAGATATTAAATTATCAGCAGTAAACGTTTTCTTCCTTACACATTCATCTTTATGGGAGGGAAATAATGGATTTGTGCATAAAGTGATAGTAAAAACAAGATCACTGATTTTTTCCTGCTGGATCGATAGGAATTCTCCAAATATTAACCAGCTTAAGAAAGCGATGGTGAGAGAGGGCATTCTTGAAGTATATGACTATAAAAAGTTTTGCCCTTCTAAGGCAGACAAATTTTTTAATGTTTGGGGCCCATTTATCAAATCTATGGGCAATGACTATATGAACCATATTAATCGGATTATTAGTATCCCCCAACCATGAATGGAGAGGAGGGGAGAGGGAACTGAGAGGAAATTTTTTTATTTTTTTTTCCCAAGCACTTCCCTAGACACGGTGATAAATAACCTATTCAAGAAGTATCTCTTTGGTCAATGCTAGGACTAAGGTTAAATGTATTTTATCCGGGATGTAAAAGGCTTTCCCTTTTTTTAGATACAAGATGTAAAGCAATTATGTATTCAAATTTTGTATTGTTGATATAAATAAATAATAAAAATTTAAGAAAAAAAAAAAAGATAACAGTTATGGAGTCTGAGCTATGGGGGTTTGCACTGGGTGTCTGTAGGTTGTAAGTTGATAACAGTTAGGGAGTGTGAGCTATGGGGGTTTTCACTGGGTGTCTGTAGGTTGTAAGTTAATAACAGTTAGGGAGTGTGAGCTATGGGGGTTTGCACTGGGTGTCTGTAGGTTGTAAGTTGATAACAGTTAGGGAGTGTGAGCTATGGGGGTTTGCACTGGGTGTCTGTAGGATGTAAGTTGATAACAGTTAGGGAGTGTGAGCTATGGGGGTTTTCACTGGGTGCCTGTAGGTTGTAAGTTGATAACAGTTAGGGAGTGTGAGCTATGGGGGTTTGCACTGGGTGTCTGTAGGATGTAAGTTGATAACAGTTAGGGAGTGTGAGCTATGGGGGTTTTCACTGGGTGCCTGTAGGTTGTAAGTTGATAACAGTTAGGGAGTGTGAGCTATGGGGGTTTTCACTGGGTGCCTGTAGGTTGTAAGTTGATAACAGTTAGGGAGTGTGAGCTATGGGGGTTTGCACTGGGTGTCTGCTGAGTGGGAGTTGATAACAGATAGGGAATCTTAGCTATGGGGGTTTGCACTGGGTGCCTGTAGGTTGTAAGTTGATAACAGTTAGGGAGTGTGAGCTATGGGGGTTTTCACTGGGTGCCTGTAGGTTGTAAGTTGATAACAGTTAGGGAGTGTGAGCTATGGGGGTTTGCACTGGGTGTCTGTAGGTTGTAAGTTGATAACAGTTAGGGAGTATGAGCTATTGGGGTTTGCACTGGGTGCCTGTAGGTTGTAAGTTAATAACAGTTAGGGAGTGTGAGCTATGGGGGTTTGCACTGGGTGTCTGTAGGTTGTAAGTTAATAACAGTTAGGGAGTGTGAGCTATGGGGGTTTGCACTGGGTGTCTGTAGATTGTAAGTTGATAACAGTTAGGGAGTCTGAGCTATGGGGGTTTGCACTGGGTGTCTGTAGGTTGTAAGTTAATAACAGTTAGGGAGTGTGAGCTATGGGGGTTTGCACTGGGTGTCTGTAGGTTGTAAGTTAATAACAGTTAGGGAGTGTGAGCTATGGGGGTTTGCACTGGGTGTCTGTAGGTTGTAAGTTGATAACAGTTAGGGAGTCTGAGCTATGGGGGTTTGCACTGCGTGTCTGTAGGTTGTAAGTTAATAACAGTTAGGGAGTCTGAGCTATGGGGGTTTATCACTGGGTGTCTGTAGGATGTAAGTTAATAACAGTTAGGGAGTGTGAGATATGGGGGTTTGCACTGGGTGTCTGTAGGTTGTAAGTTAATAACAGTTAGGGAGTGTGAGCTATGGGGGTTTGCACTGGGTGTCTGTAGGTTGTAAGTTAATAACAGTTAGGGAGTGTGAGCTATGGGGGTTTGCACTGGGTGTCTGTAGGTTGTAAGTTGATAACAGTTAGGGAGTCTGAGCTATGGGGGTTTGCACTGGGTGTCTGTAGGTTGTAAGTTAATAACAGTTAGGGAGTGTGAGCTATGGGGGTTTGCACTGCGTGTCTGTAGGTTGTAAGTTAATAACAGTTAGGGAGTGTGAGCTATGGGGGTTTGCACTGGGTGTCTGTAGGTTGTAAGTTGATAACAGTTAGAGAGTCTGAGATATGGGGGTTTGCACTGGGTGTATGTAGGTTGTAAGTTGATAACAGTTAGGGAGTGTGAGCTATGGGGGTTTGCACTGGGTGTCTGTAGGTTGTAAGTTGATAACAGTTAGGGAGTCTGAGCTATGGGGGGTTGCACTTGGTGTCTGTAGGTTGTAAGTTGATAACAGTTACGGAGTCTGAGCTATGGGGGTTTGCACTGGGTGTCTGTAGGTTGTAAGTTGATAACAGTTATGGAGTCTGAGCTATTGGGGTTTGCACTGGGTGCCTGTAGGTTGTAAGTTGATAACAGTTAGGGAGTGTGAGCTATGGGGGTTTGCACTGGGTGTCTGTAGGTTGTAAGTTAATAACAGTTAGGGAGTGTGAGCTATGGGGGTTTGCACTGGGTGCCTGTAGGTTGTAAGTTGATAACAGTTAGGGAGTGTGAGCTATGGGGGTTTGCACTGGGTGTCTGTAGGTTGTAAGTTGATAACAGTTATGGAGTCTGAGCTATTGGGGTTTGCACTGGGTGTCTGTAGGATGTAAGTTGATAACAGTTAGGGAGTGTGAGCTATGGGGGTTTGCACTGGGTGTCTGTAGGTAAGTTGATAACAGTTAGGGAGTCTGAGCTATGGGGGTTTGCACTGGGTGTCTGTAGGTTGTAAGTTAATAACAGTTAGGGAGTCTGAGCTATGGGGGTTTGCACTGGGTGTCTGTAGGTAAGTTGATAACAGTTACGGAGTCTGAGCTATGGGGTTTGCACTGGGTGCCTGCAGGTTGTAAGTTGATAACAGTTAGGGAGTGTGAGCTATGGGGGTTTGCACTGGGTGTCTGTAGGTTGTAAGTTGATAAAAGTTAGGGAGTCTGAGATATGGGGGTTTGCACTGGGTGTCTGTAGGTTGTAAGTTGATAACAGTTAGGGAGTCTGAGATATGGGGGCTTGCACTGGGTGTCTGTAGGTTGTAAGTTGATAACAGTTAGGGAGTCTGAGCTATGGGGGTTTGCACTGGGTGTCTGTAGGTTGTAAGTTGATAACAGTTAGGGAGTCTGAGATATGGGGGTTTGCACTGGGTGTCTGTAGGTTGTAAGTTGATAACAGTTAGGGAGTCTGAGCTATGGGGGTTTGCACTGGGTGTCTGTAGGTTGTAAGTTAATAACAGTTAGGGAGTGTGAGCTATGGGGGTTTGCACTGGGTGTCTGTAGGTTGTAAGTTGATAACAGTTAGGGAGTCTGAGCTATGGGGGTTTGCACTGGGTGTCTGTAGGTTGTAAGTTGATAACAGTTAGGGAGTCTGAGCTATGGGGGTTTGCACTGGGTGTCTGTAGGTTGTAAGTTGATAACAGTTAGGGAGTCTGAGCTATGGGGGTTTGCACTGGGTGTCTGTAGGTTGTAAGTTGATAACAGTTAGGGAGTCTGAGCTATGGGGGTTTGCACTGCGTGTCTGTAGGTTGTAAGTTGATAACAGTTAGGGAGTCTGAGCTATGGGGGTTTGCACTGGGTGTCTGTAGGATGTAAGTTAATAACAGTTAGGGAGTGTGAGCTATGGGGGTTTGCACTGCGTGTCTGTAGGTTGTAAGTTGATAACAGTTAGGGAGTCTGAGCTATGGGGGTTTGCACTGGGTGTCTGTAGGTTGTAAGTTGATAACAGTTAGGGAGTCTGAGATATGGGGGTTTGCACTGGGTGTCTGTAGGTAAGTTGATAACAGTTACGGAGTCTGAGCTATGGGGGCTTGAAGGGTGTGTCTGTTTGGGAGTTGATAGCAGTTTTTTATGCAATTAAAGGAACATGAAACTCTATTTGTTTCCTTTCTATCATGATTAAAATAGAGAAAACAATATTCCAATTTACTTTTATTATTGGATTAGCTTCATTTTATTGGTAACCTTTGTTGAGGAGCAGCAATGCAGTACTGGGGGCTAGCTGAGCACATGCAATGAGCCAATGACAAGAAACAAATATGTGCATCCAACAATCCTGAGCCTACCTAGGTATACTTTTCATCAAAGGATACGAAATGAACAAAGACAACTAGATAAAAGAAGTGAATTGTAAGGTTGTTTAATACTGCACACTCTATCCGAATCAGCCTTTAAAGGGACACTGAACCCAATTTTTTTTCTTTCGTGATTCAGATAAAGAATGTGATTTTAAGCAACTTTCTAATTTACTCCTATTATTAATTTTTCTTCGTTCACTTGCTATCTTTATTTGAAAAATAAGGCATCTAAGCTACTTTTTGGGTTCAGACTCTGAACAGCAATTGTTTATTGGTGGGTGAATTTATCCACCAATCAGCAAGAACAACCCAGATTGTTCACCAAAAATGGGCCGGCATCTAAACTTACATTCTTGCTTTTGAAATAAAGATACCAAGAGAATGAGGAAAAATGTATAATAGGAGTAAATTAGAAAGTTGCTTAAAATTGTTGCTCTATCTGAATCAAGAAAGAAAAAAAATGGGTTCAGTGTCCCTTTAAGGAGGCTAAAAGTGTTTGGTGGTTTTTATGATGGAGGTTATCCTGGCTGGGGGTTGTATTGGGAGAGGGGTAGTTAGGGGGTCAATATCAGTCAAGGCATTAAATGTGGTGGTGGCTATAGCAGTTTATGAGGGTTATTGCAGTGAAGTCAGCGATACTTACAGCGCTAATGCCATCTATCGCAGCCGGGTTTTAAAAAGTGAGATTAAAAATTGATTTTACTAGGAAATGTCCTTGTATTGTCAGGGTAAATGTGCCAAGCACAATAAAGAACACATCATCAGTATTGTACGGACTGATTTATCCATGCGCATGAAGTCTAAATCTTGTAACCCATAAATTGTAATACCAAATCCATCCATAATTGTGTTTTCATTATAGCTGAACCAGTGCACAGGTGAAGTAATCAGCTGATCGGTAACCATGGTTACTAACCTGCTCTCATGCATCAGCTGACTATTGCACCTGTGCGCTGGTTCAGCTATAATGAAAACCTGGCCTGTTGGGGGTACACGAGGAGCGCTGTTAAGAAACAATGATCTAACCCATAGTCATGTATCATTAGTAATGCAACAGTTGCATGCTTTATCTAGTTACTGCATTTTTATATTAAAGGGACATGAAACCCACATGATTTAAACCTGGTCTCAGACCTCCCTAACAATCCACATCTTGAGGATATCTAACTGGAGCACAGGTGAAATAATCAGCTGATTAGTAACCATGGTGATTTTACCCTCTCTCTCATCCAAGGTAATCCTGAAAATCTGGCCTGTTAGGGAGGCCGGAGGACAGGTTTGAAAACCAGTGAGATAGAGCAAGTAAACAACTTTCTAAATGACTTCTATTATCTAATTAGTTTAGTTGTCTTGCTGAAAAGGATACCTAGGTAGGTAAACTGCTGATTCCTGGCTGCACATATATGCTTCATGTTACTGGGTCACCCAATGGGATCAATTTATGAAATGCTGGGATTTGTTACAGCGAATCATGTCTGCCCGGCATCGCTAAATGCAAACAGCATACGCTGCATTGGGAAATGCTTGTGCAACGCCGCCCCCTGCACATTCGCAGCCAATCGGCCACTAGCAGGGGGTGTCAGTCATCCGGATCGGGATGATTTCAGTCCTCCGGAAACTACGGGGGTAGAAAGCATATTAAACTACTCCAATGTGTTAACTAGCTCCCAGTAGTGCTTTGCTGCTTGTTCAACAAAGAATACAAAGAGAATGAAGCAAATTAGATAATAGAAGTAAACTGGAAAGTTGTTTAAAATTGCATTCTCTGTCTGAAACAAGAAATCATTTTGGGGGTTTTATGTCCCTTTAATGCCCCAGCTTCTTTAGAAACAAAATTGTATTCACTAATACATGTTTTTATAAGATGTTATTGTCACAGCTAATCATCTTAGTTTCCTTGGATTCACTAATTCCGTTTTAACCAAGTTTACACCAAAGGAGCTTGTGACACGCTGGTAAAGGGAGGTACTGTAGAGTTAATATAAGGGGGGGTTAGATTCCTTGTGACACGCTGGTAAAGGGAGGTACTGTAGAGTTAATATAAGGGGGGGTTAGATTCCTTGCAACAGATGAAATATTCCTGGCAGAAACATTGGCAGCTGCGTGGTTATGACGCGTGAAATATTCCATGTTTACAGTGAGTTATGAAGTTGTCTGATGCTAAACTGTAATTAGCATTGGTAAACAAGGACACTTGGAAAGGAGACTGGCAGGAAATGAACTGAATCAAGCTGTGCTGCGCCGGGGGGAATCGGTTCTCTGTTTTACCCATGTGCCAAGAGCTTGCATCAACGAATGAAATCTTAACTCAGATGTTACTGTTTATATTGATATAAAGGGACGTTCCAGCCAACACTGGAATCCACATTCAGCTTTGAATAGAAGCATTTGTGTAACATACAAAAATGCTTCTAATAAAATATATAGCTGTTTCAAAAGTGTATTTAAGTATGCACCGTGCACCAGCATTTTAAGCACAGAACTTGCTCAGAGAGCCTAAGGTGATTGCATCATCTGGTAATGACTCAGTTTGTTAATTGCTGACATGATACTAGCCCCACTTGCACTCTGAGCAGCTGCAGTATTTAAAATGCTGGTGCACTGATAATATCTAGCAATGAATCACATGCACTTGCAGAGAAAAACACTAACACAGTGATAACTTTCACTAGAAGCATTTTTGTCAAAATATGTATATATTAAATATGTTTCTATTCAAATATGTAATTCATCTATGTGCATTTAAATTTTTACTGAAATGTCCCTTTAACAGAGAACCATGGAACATGGCCTGTGCTCTGTGATTATTAAAGGGGTGATATATATACACATATTAACATATAAATATATATTTAAATTGCTACCCAACACTGAGTGACTTAGCCCCTTCGCTGCGCTAGTTCTCATTATGTGTGTGATCTCTGGTTCATTTTCTGAGTACTAATTGCTACTGCGGTAACAATACCCAGCCACTTGTAATGCAAATTTGCCTATTTGCAGGCATCCGATAAATTAGCGCTCCACTTGTAATCTAACCCTAAATCTGTAAACCTTCAACAGCAAAAACTTGTCCAAGACCGATGTGTTTATGTTTGGCTACAGGCAATCACAACTAACCATGTACAATAAATTACTGCTTAAAAAAGGATTTATTGCCAGAATGGAGGAGACATCTCTTCTGCAAAATGATTTCTAGGTGATGCAAATTGTATTTCTACACTTGGTGGTGGGCTTGTGGTTTTTCACTGCACACTGATTAAAACTATTGGTTTAATGCAAAAATGCAGTTTATCCACTGTCAAATGTTTGTAATACTTGTGCCGTCCCCAATTTCCTGCTTTGGTCCTGATTGCTAGATGAGAAAGGTCATTTTGTTTTCATTTATATTTTTAACGAGAGATATAAGAATATGAATACAATATCAGTTCAGGGTTGGGATCCCCAAATCCCCCCTTTAGATAACAGTGAAAACAATTGATTGCAGCAAGCAAATAAAGGCCTAGATTACGAGTTGTGCGTTAGCCTTAAAAAGCAGTGTTAAGAGGTCCTAACGTTGCTTTTTAATGCCTGCTAGTATTACGAGTCTTGAAGGTACAGGTGTACCGCTCACTTTTTTAGCCAGACTCGGAAATACCGCAAATCCACTTACGTCAATTGCGTATCCTATATTTTCAATTAAGGTAGAAAAAATCTTATTGACTGATGCAATCAGCCAATAGGATTGAGCTGGCATTCTATTGGCTGTTCCAATCAGCCAATAGAATGCCAGTTCAATCCTATTGGCTGATTGCATCAGCCAATAGGATTTTTTCTACCTTAATTTCCGATTGGCTGATAGAATCCTATCAGACAATCGAATTGAAGGGACTCCATCTTGGATGACGTCATTTAAAGGAACCTTCATTCAGTCGTCGGCCGTGGAAAGAAGAGGATGCTCCACGTCGGATGTCTTGAAGATGGAGCCGCTCCGCGCCGGATGGATGAAGATAGAAGATGCCGTTTGGATGAAGACTTCTGCCTGTCTGGAGGACCACTTCTTCCCAGTTGGATGAAGACTTCTGCCCGTCTGGAGGATCACTTCTGCCCGGTTGGGTGAAGACATCTCCCGGTAAGGTGATCTTCAAGGGGTTAGTGTTATGTTTTTTTAAGGGGGTATTAGGTGGGTTTTAAAGTAGGGTTGGTTGTGTGGGTGGTGGGTTTTAATGTTGGGGGGGAATTGTAATTTTATTTTCAGGTAAAAGAGCTGATTACTTTGGGGCAATGCCCCGCAAAAGGCCCTTTTAAGGGCTATTTGTAATTTAGAGTAGGGTAGGGCTTTTTTATTTTGGGGGGGGGGGCTTTTTTATTTTGTTAGGGGGATTAGATTAGGTGTAAATAGTTTAAAAATCTTGTAATTTCTTTATTATTTTCTGTAATTTAGTGGGGGGTTGTACTTTAGATAATTTTATTTAATTGTAATTAATTGTATTTAATTTAGGTAATTAATTTTATTGTAGTGTAGTGTTAGGTGTTATTGAAACTTAGGTTAAGTTTTATTTTACAGGTAAATGTGTCTTTATTTTAACTAGGTAGTTATTAAATAGTTAATAACTATTTAATAACTATTCTACCTAGTTAAAATAAATACAAACTTGCCTGTAAAATAAAAATAAACCCTAAGCTAGATACAATGTAACTATTAGTTATATTGTAGCTAGCTTAGGGTTTATTTTTATTTTACAGGTAAATTTGTCTTTATTTTAACTAGGTAGTTATTAAATAGTTAATAACTATTTAATAACTATTCTACCTAGTTAAAATAAATACAAACTTGCCTGTAAAATAAAAATAAACCCTAAGCTAGATACATTGTAACTATTAGTTATATTGTAGCTAGCTTAGGGTTTATTTTTATTTTACAGGTAAATTTGTCTTTATTTTAACTAGGTAGTTATTAAATAGTTAATAACTATTTAATAACTATTCTACCTAGTTAAAATAAATACAAACTTGCCTGTAAAATAAAAATAAACCCTAAGCTAGATACAATGTAACTATTAGTTATAGTAGCTATCTTAGGGTTTATTTCACAGGTAAGTATTTAGTTTTAAATAGCTATTATTTAGTTAATTGTAGTAATTTTATTTAGATTTATTTAGAACGTCACCACCCGGTATAACCAAGCTCAACAGACACGCCTCTTCTTTTAAGTCCCCTTTATTCTGTCTCTCTGAATCTGCTGCAGAGTGTGTGGTCAAAGACAAGTACCTTTGCAATATTGGTTTTATGTATCTCATTGTTTCCTTATGCAAGTGCTGCTGTAATTCTGTGTTTTATGTGTTTAATAGGTTCCCATTCTTGTACAAATGCTCAATATCTTCATATTCCTTTTTGCTACCTCTTGTCTCTAGTACAAACTACTTTACTCAATTACTCCTTCCCCTTATCACCTACACTGATCATTAGACCATCTCTCTTAAACTCACCTTACTTTTGTACTCATGAACTTTACACATTCCAAAACACCCTCTCTTCCCCCTGCACCTCATCCCTAAAACAGCCTCATTACTTCAAATCTGCATCTCATCTCATGCCACTCTCCCTCTTGCTCTTACTAGCTGCTGGTGACATCTCCCCTAATCCTGGTCCCAAACTTCTTCCTAGCCATGCACATCCAGGTGTACCTTTCCACAGACTCAGAAAACAAAACTATGGTAACCTACTGTGCACTGTGCGGCAGCAAACACTTAATGCCTCCTCTGCTAGTGACATTAATATTTTATTGCCTAATGATTAGTGTTGCTGGCACAGTGCACACTAATGAGTCAGTCTACTCTACCTACTGTCAGCCCGCCCCTACCTGAGTTGAGTGACTTCGCTCCATCTACTGACTCCGCAGCTCTGCTCCATCCTGACTCCTCCACATCAGCCTCTGCAGCACCACTGACTCCGCCTTCTCTCCTAGCCTCGATTGCCACCTCAAGCCATGCGAGACCGCGGATGCGCCAGTCACAGTGCTTAAAAAAAAACAATAAATCCAATTGGCTGAGCTGCTGAGTCTATGAAGTGGCTGTAGCACGCACTTTTTCAAATAATTTTTTTTTTTTTTAAATGACTAACTAGCCGCATATTCAGTGCAGCCACGGCAAGTGCCGCTCCCCAAAAGCTGCCGAAATAGGCACCGGCCTTGTTGGCCTATGCCTTAAAACACCCCTGCTGTAAAATAAAAATAAATCATAAGCTAGCTACAATGTAATTATTAGTTATATTGTAGCTAGCTTAGGGTTTATTTTATCGGTAAGTATTTAGTTTTAAATAGGATTAATTTATTTAATAGTAGTAAATTTATTTAGTTTTATTTTTATTTATTTAAATAGAGTTATATTGTAATTTTAATTTAAACTTAGGGGGTTTTGTCGGAACAGCCAATAGAATGCAAGCTCAATACAATTGGCTGATTGGATCAGCCAATCGGATTGAACTTCAATCTGATTGGCTGATTGCATCAGCCAATCAAATTTTTTCTACCTTAATTCCGATTGGCTGATAGAATCCTATCAGCCAATCGGAATTGAAGGGACCTTCATTCGTCGGGAAGTCGTCAGTTGAAGAGGATGGCTCCGTGTCGGCTCCTTTGAAGATGGCTCCGCTCCGCTCCGGATGGATGAAGATTGAAGACGCCGCATGGATGAACACTTCTACCAGATGGAGGACCTCTTCTTGCCCCGCTTGGATGAAGACTTCTACCGGATGAAGGACCTCCTCTGCGCACCTTGGATGAAGAATTCGGCTCGGCTGGGTGAAGACGACTCAAGGTAGGATGATCTTCAGGGGGTTAGCAATAGGTTTTTTTAAGGGGGGTTTGGATGGGTTAGAGTAGGGGTATGTGGGTGGTGGGTTCTAATGTTGGGGAGAGTATTGTATTTTTATTTTCAGGTAAAAGAGCTGATTACTTTGGGGCAATGCCCCGCAAAAAGCCCTTTTAAGGGCTGGTAAAAGAGCTGATTACTTTGGTAGTTTAGAATAGGGTAGGGCATTTTTTTATTTTGGGGGGATTTTTTATTTTATTAGGGGGCTTAGATTAGGTGTAATTAGTTTAAACTGCTTGTAATTCTTTTTTATTTTTTGTAATTTAGTGAGTTTTTTTTTGTATTATAGAATAGTTTATTTTATTGTATTTTAATTTAGCTAATTGTAGGTAATTAATTTAATTAATTTAATGATAGTGTAGTGTTAGGTGTATTTGTAACTTAGGTTAGGATTTATTTTACAGGTAATTTTGTACTTATTTTAACTAGGTAGCTATTAAATAGTTATTAACTATTTAATAGCTATTGTACCTAGTTAAAATAAATACAAAGTTGCCTTAAAATAAATATAAATCCTAAAATAGCTACAATGTAATTATTAATTATATTGTAGCTATATTAGAGTTTATTTTATAGGTAAGTATTTAGTTTTAAATAGGATTAATTTATTTAATTTTAGGAATATTATTTTGTTTAATTTAAATTATGTTAGGGGGGTGTTAGGGTTAGGGTTAGAGTTAGGTTTAGGGGTTAATAACTTTATTATAGTAGCGGCGACGTTGCGGGTGGGAGATTAGGGGTTAATAATTTAGGTAGGTGGTGGCAATGTTAGGGAGGGCAGATTAGGGGTTAATACTATTTATTATAGTGTTTGCGAGGCAGGAGTGCGGCAGTTTAGGGGTTAATACATTTATTATAGTGGCGGCGAGGTCCGCTCGGCAGATTAGGGGTTAATAAGTGTAGTTAGACAGAAGGCGACGATGGTGGGGGCAGATTAAGGGTTAATAAAAATAATATAGGGGTCGGCGATGTTAGGGGCAGCAGATTAGGGGTTCATAGGGATAATGTAGGTGGCGGCGGTGTCCGGTCGGCAGATTAGGGGTTAAATTTTTTTATTATAGTGGCAGCGATGTGGGTGGGCCTCGGTTTAGGGGTACATAGGTAGTTTATGGGTGTTAGTGTACTTTGTAGCACAGTAGTTAAGAGCTTTATAGTCACGCGTTAGCACATAAAGCTCTTAACTACTGACTTTTTTTGGCGTTAGGAGTCTTGTCGGTAGAGGGTCTACCGCTCACTTCTTCCAAGACTCCAAATACCGGCGTTAGGCAGATCCCATTGAAAAGATAGGATAATCAATTGGCGTAAGGGGATCTGCGGTAGCCTGGAGTCGCGGTAAGGAAGTGAGCGGTAGACCCTTTCCTGTCTGACTCTAAATACCAGCGGGCGGTAAAAAGCAGCGTTAGGACCCCTTAACGCTGCTTTTGACGGCTAACGCCAAACTCTAAATCTGTCCATAAGGGATTAAATTACCTACTTTTCTTGAGTAGCTGACCATAGCAGATAAATAACTCAATAACTTAGTTTAACAGCTTAACATAAATAACATTTGCCTAGATTGACGTGCTCGTTCACACTTTCCTTAATAGACATCAATGGGGAGAGAGTGTTAAAAAAAAACTAACACATGCGATCGCGGAATGAAAAATATTTGTAACGCAACTAAACCTCCGGCCTCCCACATCTCCGCCACTAAATAAACCCATTAACCCCTAAACTGCAGGCCCCTCCACATCGCAAAACACTAAATTAAACTATTAACCCCCTAAATTTAAATTAAAATTACAATATAACTCTATTTAAATAAATAAAAATAAACCTAAAATTAAACTATAAATTAACCTAACACAACAAAATCTAATAAAATAAACAATACTACCAATTAAAATATCTAAATTATAAATTAAAAAAAAACTAACACTAAGAAAAAAATCCTATTGGCTGTTCAAAACCGACAATAGGATGAAACCTACTGAAATCCAATTGGCTGCTCAAATCAGCCAATAGGATTTCAGTAGCTCTCATCCTATTGGATGTTTTGAACCGCTAATAGGATTTCAGAAGCTCTCATCCTATTGGCTAATTTGAATTCGAAGAATTAAATAAGCCAATAGTAATGCAAGGTACGCCATTTTGAAACGGCTACCTTGCATTCAACTTCATTGTGCGGCGGCGACCGTATGAAGAGGACACTCTGCGCAGGATGTCTTCGGCTTCCAGGATGGCTCCGCTCCGCGTTGCCGGGATGAAGATAGAAGCCTCCCTCTGGATGGATGAAGACCTCGCCACCTGGATGGAGATGGATGTCTGGACTTCAGAAACCGTCAGTAGATCTTCTGGGGTTAGTGTTAGTTTTTTTTTTGGGGTGTTTTTTTTTTTAGATTAGGGCTTTGGTCTTTGAAAAAGAGCTAAATGCCCTTTTAAAGGGCCATAATACCCAAATGTTTAAACACTTGAAAGTGATGCACCATAGCTGTAAAAAGCTGACTAGAAAATATCTCCTGAACATCTCTATGTAAAAAAGAAAGATATTTTACCTCAAAAGTGCCTCAGTAGCCACCTCCCATTGTAAAGGATCTCTAAGCAGCATTTTAGTATGTCTGTCCTGGGACAGCTGAAAGGATGAGCCTCGTGAACTCTCATATTATTTCACCAATCAGGTAAAGGAAGCTTACTATGAAATCTCATGAGAGTTAAGTCAAATCTCATGAGATCACAGTAAAAGAGTTCATGACCTCAGCACTGCTGATGCTGATTGGCTGCTGTTCATTTCTTCATTTTTTATTTTTTTTACCTGCAGCTGGGAGCAGCTGAGTATAACTTTTTACACAGAACTTACTCTGCTGAGCTGAAGAAATTGTGAGGTAAAATATCTTCCTTTTTTACATAGAGATGCTCAGGTGATATTTTCCTGTCAGCTTTTTACAGTTATACTGTATCAGTTTCAAGTGATTTAGCATATGAGTATTATGTCCCTTTAAGGGCAATGCCCATACAAATGCCCCTTTAGGGGCAATGGGTAGCTTAGTTTTTTTTTAGAGAGAGGTTTTTTTTATTTTAAGGGTTGGTTGGGTGGTGGGTTTTACTGTTGGGGGGACTTTGTATTTGTTTACAGGAAAAAAAGCTGATTTCTTTAGGGCAATGCCCTACAAATTGGCCCTTTTAAGGGATATTGGTAGGTTATTGTAGGCTAGGGGGTGTTTTTATTTTGGGGGGCTTTTTTATTTTTATAGGGTTATTAGATTAGGTGTTTTATTTTTTTGTAATCTTAGGCCTAGATTTGGAGTTCGGCGGTAAAAGGGCTGTTAACGCTCCGCGGGCTTTTTTCTGGCCGCACCATAAATTTAACTCTGGTATCGAGAGTTAAAACAAATGCTGCGTTAGGCTCCAAAAAAGGAGCGTAGAGCATTTTTACCGCAAATGCAACTCTCGATACCAGAGTTGCTTACGGACGCGGCCGGCCTCAAAAACGTGCTCGTGCACGATTCTCCCATAGGAAACAATGGGACTGTTTGAGCTGAAAAAAAACCTAACACCTGCAAAAAAGCAGCGTTCAGCTCCTAACGCAGCCCCATTGTTTCCTATGGGGAAACACTTCCTACGTCTGCACCTAACACCCTAACATGTACCCCGAGTCTAAACACCCCTAACCTTACACTTATTAACCCCTAATCTGCCGCCCCCGCTATCGCTGACCCCTGCATATTTTTTTTAACCCCTAATCTGCCGCTCCGTAAACCGCCGCAACCTACCTTATCCCTATGTACCCCTAATCTGCTGCCCTAACATCGCCGACCCCTATGTTATATTTATTAACCCCTAATCTGCCCCCCACAACGTCGCCGACACCTGCCTACACTTATTAACCCCTAATCTGCCGAGCGGACCTGAGCGCTACTATAATAAAGTTATTAACCCCTAATCCGCCTCACTAACCCTATCATAAATAGTATTAACCCCTAATCTGCCCTCCCTAACATCGCCGACACCTACCTTCAATTATTAACCCCTAATCTGCCGAGCGGAGCTCACCGCTATTCTAATAAATGTATTAACCCCTAAAGCTAAGTCTAACCCTAACACTAACACCCCCCTAAGTTAAATATAATTTTTATCTAACGAAATAAATTAACTCTTATTAAATAACTTATTCCTATTTAAAGCTAAATACTTACCTGTAAAATAAATCCTAATATAGCTACAATATAAATTATAATTATATTATAGCTATTTTAGGATTAATATTTATTTTACAGGCAACTTTGTAATTATTTTAACCAGGTACAATAGCTATTAAATAGTTAAGAACTATTTAATAGTTACCTAGTTAAAATAATAACAAATTTACCTGTAAAATAAATCCTACCCTAAGATATAATTAAACCTAACACTACCCTATCAATAAAATAATTAAATAAACTACCTACAATTACCTACAATTAACCTAACACTACACTATCAATAAATTAATTAAACACAATTCCTACAAATAAATACAATTAAATAAACTAGCTAAAGTACAAAAAATAAAAAAGATCTAAGTTACAGAAAATAAAAAAATATTTACAAACATAATAAAAATATTACAACAATTTTAAACTAATTACACCTACTCTAAGCCCCCTAATAAAATAACAAAGCCCCCCAAAATAAAAAATTCCCTACCCTATTCTAAATTAAAAAAGTTACAAGCTCTTTTACCTTACCAGCCCTGAACAGGGCCCTTTGCGGGGCATGCCCCAAGAATTTCAGCTCTTTTGCCTGTAAAAAAAAACATACAATACCCCCCCCCAACATTACAACCCACCACCCACATACCCCTAATCTAACCCAAACCCCCCTTAAATAAACCTAACACTAATCCCCTGAAGATCTTCCTACCTTGTCTTCACCATCCAGGTATCACCGATCCGTCCTGGCTCCAAGATCTTCATCCAACCCAAGCGGGGGTTGGCGATCCATAATCCGGTGCTCCAAAGTCTTCCTCCTATCCGGCAAGAAGAGGACATCCGGACCGGCAAACATCTTCTCCAAGCGGCATCTTCGATCTTCTTCCATCCGGTGCGGAGCGGGTCCATCTTGAAGCAGGCGACGCGGATCCATCCTCTTCTTCCGATGTCTCCCGACTAATGACTGTTCCTTTAAGGGACGTCATCCAAGATGGCGTCCCTCGAATTCCGATTGGCTGATAGGATTCTATCAGCCAATCGGAATTAAGGTAGGAATTTTCTGATTGGCTGATGGAATCAGCCAATCAGAATCAAGTTCAATCCGATTGGCTGATCCAATCAGCCAATCAGATTGAGCTCGCATTCTATTGGCTGATCGGAACAGCCAATAGAATGCGAGCTCAATCTGATTGGCTGATTGGATCAGCCAATCGGATTGAACTTGATTCTGATTGGCTGATTCCATCAGCCAATCAGAAAATTCCTCCCTTAATTCCGATTGGCTGATAGAATCCTATCAGCCAATCGGAATTCGAGGGACGCCATCTTGGATGACGTCCCTTAAAGGAACAGTCATTAGTCGGGAGACATCGGAAGAAGAGGATGGATCCGCGTCGCCTGCTTCAAGATGGACCCGCTCCGCACCGGATGGAAGAAGATCGAAGATGCCGCTTGGAGAAGATGTTTGCCGGTCCGGATGTCCTCTTCTTGCCGGATAGGAGGAAGACTTTGGAGCACCGGATTATGGATCGCCAACTCCCGCTTGGGTTGGATGAAGATCTTGGAGCCAGGACGGATCGGTGATACCTGGATGGTGAAGACAAGGTAGGAAGATCTTCAGGGGATTAGTGTTAGGTTTATTTAAGGGGGGTTTGGGTTAGATTAGGGGTATGTGGGTGGTGGGTTGTAATGTTGGGGGGGGGTATTGTATGTTTTTTTTTACAGGCAAAAGAGCTGAAATTCTTGGGGCATGCCCCGCAAAGGGCCCTGTTCAGGGCTGGTAAGGTAAAAGAGCTTGTAACTTTTTTAATTTAGAATAGGGTAGGGAATTTTTTATTTTGGGGGGCTTTGTTATTTTATTAGGGGGCTTAGAGTAGGTGTAATTAGTTTAAAATTGTTGTAATATTTTTATTATGTTTGTAAATATTTTTTTATTTTCTGTAACTTAGATCTTTTTTATTTTTTGTACTTTAGCTAGTTTATTTAATTGTATTTATTTGTAGCAATTGTGTTTAATTAATTTATTGATAGTGTAGTGTTAGGTTAATTGTAGGTAATTGTAGGTAGTTTATTTAATTATTTTATTGATAGGGTAGTGTTAGGTTTAATTATATCTTAGGGTAGGATTTATTTTACAGGTAAATTTGTTATTATTTTAACTAGGTAACTATTAAATAGTTCTTAACTATTTAATAGCTATTGTACCTGGTTAAAATAATTACAAAGTTGCCTGTAAAATAAATATTAATCCTAAAATAGCTATAATATAATTATAATTTATATTGTAGCTATATTAGGATTTATTTTACAGGTAAGTATTTAGCTTTAAATAGGAATAATTTATTTAATAAGAGTTAATTTATTTCGTTAGATAAAAATTATATTTAACTTAGGGGGGTGTTAGTGTTAGGGTTAGACTTAGCTTTAGGGGTTAATCCATTTATTAGAATAGCGGTGAGCTCCGGTCGTCAGATTAGGGGTTAATAATTGAAGTTAGGTGTCGGCGATGTTAGGGAGGGCAGATTAGGGGTTAATACTATTTATGATAGGGTTAGTGAGGCGGGTTAGGGGTTAATAACTTTATTATAGTAGCGCTCAGGTCCGCTCGGCAGATTAGGGGTTAATAAGTGTAGGCAGGTGTCGGCGACGTTGAGGGGGGCAGTTTAGGGGTTAATAAATATAATATAGGGGTCGGCGGTGTTAGGGGTAGCAGATTAGGGGTACATAGGGATAAAGTAGGTGGCGGCGATTTGCGGTCGGTGGATTAGGGGTTAATTATTTTAAGTAGCTTGCGGCGACGTTGTGGGGGGCAGGTTAGGGGTTAATAAATATAATACAGGGGTCGGCGGGGTTAGGGGCAGCAGATTAGGGGTACATAAGTATAACGTAGGTGGCGGTCGGCAGATTAGGGGTTAAAAATTTTAATCGAGTGGCGGCGATGTGGGGGGACCTCGGTTTAGGGGTACATAGGTAGTTTATGGGTGTTAGTGTACTTTAGGGTACAGTAGTTAAGAGCTTTATAAACCGGCTTTAGCCAGAAAGCTCTTAACTCCTGCTATTTTCAGGCGGCTGGAATCTTGTCGTTAGAGCTCTAACGCTCACTGCAGAAACGACTCTAAATACCGGCGTTAGAAAGATCCCATTGAAAATATAGGCTACGCAAATGGCGTAGGGGGATCTGCGGTATGGAAAAGTCGCGGCTGAAAAGTGAGCGTTAGACCCTTTAATCACTGACTCCAAATACCAGCGGGCGCCCAAAACCAGCGTTAGGAGCCTCTAACGCTGGTTTTGACGGCTACCGCCGAACTCTAAATCTAGGCCTTAGTGTTTATTATTTTTCGTGATTTTAGTGTTAATTATTTTTGGTAAACTTAGATTTTTTTAGTTGTAATTTAGATATTTAATTTTTTTTCTTAGTGTTAGGTTTTTATAAATTTGTAATTTAGATATTTTAATTGGTAGTATTTTTTATTTTATTAGAATAGTAAGGTATTTATTTCACAGGTAAGTTTTTATTTATTTTAATAGAGTTATATTGTAGTTTTAATTTAAAGTTAGGGGGGTGTTAGGTTTAGGGGTTAATAGTTTAATTTAGTGTTTTGCAATGTGGGGGGCCGGCGGTTTAGAGGTTAATAGGTTTATTTAGTGGCAAAGATGTGGGAGGCTGGAGGTTTAGGGGTTAATGTCGGGGAGTGCGGAATAGGAGTTAATAATTTTATTATAGTGTTGGCGATGTCGGGGTGCGGGGGAATAGGGGTTAATATATTTAAATAGTGTTGGTGATATGGGTGGGCGGCAGATTAGGGGTTAATAACTTTATTGAATAGTCGCAATGTGGGTGGGCGGCAAATTAGGGGTTAATAGGTCTAATATAGTGTTTGCGATGCAGGAGGGTGGCGGTTTAGGGGTTAATAGGTAGTTTTTGGGTGTTAGTGTACTTTGTAACATTTTAGTTATGAGTTTTGTGAAACATTTTTGTTACACAAAATTCATAACTACTGCTGTCAGATGGCGGTATGGATAGTGTCGGTATAGGCTTTAACACAAGCATTTTAGCCTCACCGCACAACCTGTAATACTGGCGCTATGGAAATCCAACGCAAAAACATAATTTTTTTGAATGCGGGATT